>NC_090410.1:19720438-19861667 GCF_036365525.1 Heterodontus francisci | reverse complement strand
ATTCGGTAAACTGCACCTTTTTTGAGCATATTGACTCCAAAAAATGACAAAGCTGAAAAAGGTTTTCAAAAAAGAGCAACACGCAGGATCTCTTTAATCACTACTTCCTGATTTACCAGTTTCCTCTTTTTCCCTAGCCCGTCTCAAAGTTGGGAGTGGTTTGCTGCTATGACTGTCAATACTCCACTTAATCCATCTGCAAGAGAGGGCACTAGAGTGGCCTCCAGTGAGTGTTCTAATCTTTCCCAAATCTTGCAATGAGATTAAGAGGTTCCTACAATCTACATGGCTTTTTAAACCCAAGCCTATCATGCAGCCATTACTTTTTTTGCTTTAGCTTGCCTTATGTCCCAATCTAAATTGAGTCTTGGCCCTTCGTCTAGATTTCTCAATATTTAGATATGTTATGTGGCAGAAACATATCTCAACCATTTGAACTCTCCCTATGTAATGTGCAAAAAGGCCCAGATTCTCAGAAGAACCAAGCATCTGGGATGTTTGAAGAGCAAAAAAAACTAGTTCAAATATATCTTTGCATACTTAAAATAAAATGACAGTGTGGTTGTAGTTTGAAAAGATACTTTACCAACAGTTTTGTGCTACAATATCAACTATGACAAATGTGCAGTAAAATGGTGATACTTTGACTAATAAATAAAATGAACAGAATTAATCCACACACAACAGTCTTCTTTAGATATGTTCAAAATAACACAAACAATTAATCTTGTTCTACCCCTAATGCCTAACCTCGCAGTAATTTCCCTTGCATCTCCCTCCTGTTGATTTTCCTGCTATTTCATCTTATAAATTTTATCTTTAAACCTAAACTGACTTTTTGTACTGGGGAACAGAACATTTTCTGCTTTTGATGCCAATGCTATAATTGGGCATTCCCAGTTACAGTACAAATTAAATACAAGGTTAGACGACTTCTCTCCCACTACCTTAACCTCCAGAGAGCTTGCACTGACGCAATGCTTGTGTTTCCCACAACAGTGAAACTGAATGTTTAAAGTTGCAAGTACACTAATTCTTATGAATGTATTCCATTTCCCCCAGGCGCCAGTCAAATTTTTGCTTTTATGTAGGAATAAATTTGGCACCATCCCAAGCTGAAGTCTATGTTCAACTCCAGCAGGTATTCTTGTATGTGGTTGTGAGGACTTCACAATTAGAATGCTTTGAGGATTTTCCAGATCTGTTTATTCTTCTGTAAAGTTAACCATGGATGTGGATAATATGAAGCTCTGCTTTCTATATTTTTGCTGTAAAGTAGTGGTTTCTTAGAATTAAATTTGCGCTGATCATTATTTGAATTTTCAATGCCCGTACTGTCTACCGCTAATGTAAAGATCCCCGTATCCTTTGTGGCACCAACTTCAATAAAGCAAAGGAGTTGCAGCAATCAGAGAAGTTCTGCAAGGAAGACCGTTTCCCATTTAGTCTGATAAAATTACTCACCGTTTACCACAACAAATTACCCTACTCCAAATGAAACTACAAGCTCATGAAGGATGCATTGTCTCATTTGCGTTAAAAATATTTTCTTAAAATTGTTAATTCACGCCAATTTCATTTAATGCCAAATATTTGGCTTTCAAAATCTATAACGTACTTGTGAAGGCACAAATGCCTGCAAGAGAAGCCACAGGAAAATGTGAACAGGTAGCGTGAGTTTCCATGCTATTGTTTGTAGTTGTAGGTGGACTGACTGCTTTCGGACCTGTAAAAGCCAGCTGCCGTACACAACCATCAAGACAGGTCTACACTCAGAAAACAATTACATTTGAACAATTACGCGTGCACTCTGGTTTCACTGGTGTTGGCAGGAATCTGAGACGATATGCAGTCTAAGCAGGGTGCCACTAAGCTGCTAGGCCATTTTGAGGTGTAAGGCCTTAAAAACCTTGTAAACCTGTTCTTTATATACACTTAGAATTTTGCTACAACTCGTAGAAGAATCTTCATCAGAGCTGTGTTCTTGCTATTGCTTACCTGATTTAGGGATTAAAAATTACCGAAAATCATTTACACATTTCTGTATTATAGAAGTGACCTCTAATGCTTGCCCATAACTATTCTAGATGAAAGCAAAAACCTACCAAGAAGCCAAGGGCATCCTAAATTATCACTTCATATCCACTGGAGCAGGGCCATGGCCGCAGAAACGCCTTGTTGACAACTTCAGCAAATAAATTGCATTGGAATGCAAAAACAAAATTGAACAAATCTGTTAAGACAATTTGTATAAAGAGAAGTTATTTTCCTTTTATAAACAAACACTTTCATTTTAGAATTGATTGTGAATTATGTTTCTATTTTCTAAATGACATCCAGACTAATGGGTGCTTTCTGATGAAAGGTCAATGACCTGAAATGTTGACTTTGCTTCTCTCCACAGATGCTGCCAGACCTGCTGAGTATTTTCCAGCACTTTTTGTTTTTATTTCAGATTTCTAGCATCTGCAGTATTTTGTTTTTATTTTAATAGGTGCTTTCTGGTATAATGGTAAAATACCATTTCAGGCCAAACAGATGTTACATTATGAACAAAATCTGTGTTGTACTTCATTCAAATAAAAGATACTGGAATATGGTCTATGCATCATGTTGGAATGTGTATGATTGTAATGGAAAGTGAATTCTGTTTTTCCACACCTTCATTCACCATATTAGTTTAAATCCTCACAGTAACATTAGCTACTCTCCTGTTGACATTAGCCCAAACACTATTGAAGTGAACCCCACTACTCTATCTTGGCAAGAACATAGGAACAGGAGTAGAGCATTTAGCCCTTCTAACCTTTCAGCCATTGAGTGAGATGATGGCTGATCTGAAATTTAACTCCATATTCTCCATTTGCTCTATATCCCTTAATACCGTTGGTTAACAGGAATTTATTAATCTCAGATTTAAAATTAACAATTGGCCCAGCATCAATTGCTGTTTGCAATAGTGTTCTAAACTTCTACCAGCCTTGGTGTGCAGATTTCCCTAATTTCAATCCTGAAAGGTCTGGCTCTAATTTTAGGCAGTGTTCCATAGTCCTAGATTTCTCAATTAGCAGAAATACGGTAGATAGAGAGAAATTCTGTTTCCTTTTATATCTTCAAAACTATGATGAAATCACACTTTAATATTCTAAATTCCAGGGAATGCAACTCTAATTTGTGTAGTCTCCTTTTCATTTGACCCTTAGAGTCCAGATATCATTCTAGTAAATCTACACTGCACTTCCACCAAGGATAATAGGTCCTTCCTCTGATGCGGTGCCTAAAACTGCTCTTTGTATTCCAGTTATGGTCTAACCAGGGCTTTGTATAGATGCAGCATGACTTGTATCCCCTTATATTCTAGTCCTTAATTATAAAGCCCAGAATTTTATTGGCCTTTTTTTGATTTTTTTTTTTGTACCTGTCCATGACTTTAAATATATACACATGGATCGATGTCTGTCTGGACATTCACAGTTCTAACTTTTCACCATTTGGGAAGTATCTTGTTCTATTCTTTTTGGGGCCAACGTGGATGGCTTCTCACTTGTCTATATTAAAATCTGTTTACCACAATTTTTCCCATTCACTTAATCTATCAATATATCTCTCATTTTATGCTTCCATCCATACTGCTTACAGTGCCACCTATCTGTGTCATCAGAAAACTTTGATATGTGGCTCTCTGTCATCAAAGTTGTTAATAAATACAATGAATAGTTGAGGCCCAACACAGATCCCTGTTGGATGCCATTAGTCACATCCTGCCAATTCGAGTACCTGCTCATTATCCCTACTCTCTGCTGCCACCCATAACTTCCTAACCAGGTCAATAATTTGCCCTCAATTCCACGAGCTTCAAGTTTAGCTAACAGCCTCTTATGAGGGACTTTATGAAATTCCTTCTGGATATCCACATAAATAACATCCATAGACATTCCCCTGTCCAATACTTGAGTCACCTCTTCAAAAAATTCTATCAGGTTCAACAACCATGACCTGCTGTTTACAAATTTAGAGTAGCTCTTTCTGATCAGCTGAAAACTTTCAAGGTGTTTAGTACCTCTTTGTAAATTATAGATTAGTAATTTCCTGATTACAGATATTAGGCTAACTGCTGTATAATTTCTTGGTTTTTTGTTTCTCACCTCTCAAATAGCAGTGACTTGTGAAATTTCTCAATTGAAAGGAACGGTTCCTGATTTGAGAACTTGAAAATCATGAGGCATCTGCAATGTTCTCACCTACTTCCTTTAAAATCCTGTGATGAAAGCCATCTGGTTCCAGGAATTTGTCACTCTTTTAATTTGTTTACTTCAATTATGGTGAGCCCTATTTATGATTCAATATTAGTTTGCCTGTAACCACTTCTTCCCGCCCCCGATATAGTTGTAAACATTTTAGTTGGTTTTGATGTCCCTTGCAAGTTTCTTTCGATATTCCCTTTTTTTAAGCTCTTTCTATGTGTTGTTAACCTTTGCTGTTTTTTGTTTCTCCCATGTGTCAGCATGTGCGCTCTTTCTTTGATAATGCTGTAGAAACAAAGTGATGGCCCGTGTCCAAACTCAGAAGTACCAGTGTTTGCTGTCCTGCATCACTAGCAGGGTCTGCCCTAAGCCCTGCAACTACAGATTAGCAGCAACTAGGAGCCCAGTTGCATTTTCAAGATGGTTGCATTTTGGACCTCCTGGCTGTTGATCAAAGCTGGAATGCCCTGAAAGCCTCATCAACTTGGAAGTGGGATGGGGAAGAAAATGTCAACAAAATTCAGTTGCTGCCACCCAAATTTTCAGGGTGCACCCCAGGCATAAGGGGTACAATATCATAATTAACTGAGGAAACAGTGACCATAATTCCATAAGTTTTAAGGTACTTGTGGATAAGGATAAGAGTAGTCCTCGGGTGAAGGTGCTAAATTGGGGGAAGGCTAATTATAACAATATTAGGCAGGAACTGAAGAATTTAGATTGCGGGCGGCTGTTTGAGGGTAAATCGACATCTGACGTGGGAGTCTTTCAAACATCCGTTGATTAGAATCCAGGACCAGCATGTTCCTGTGAGGAAGAAGGATAAGTTTGGCAAGTTTCGGGAACCTTGGATAACGCGGGATATTGTGAGCCTCGTCAAAAAGAAAAAGGAAGCATTCGTAAGGGCTGGAAGGCTAGGAACAGACGAATCCCTTGAGGAATATAAAGACAGTAGGAAGGAACTTAAGCAAGGAGTCAGGAGGGCTAAAAGGGGTAATGAGAAGTCATTGGCAAACAGGAATAAGGAAAATCCTAAGACTTTTTATACGTATATAAAGAGCAAGAGGGTAACCAGGGAAAGGGTTGACCCACTCAAGGACAGAGAAGGGAATCTATGTGTGGAGCCAGAGGAAATGGGCAAGGTACTAAATGAGTACTTTGCATCAGTATTCACCAAGGAGAAGGACTTCTTGTTCCTTTGTTCAAGAAGGGTAGCAAGGATAATCCAGCAAATTATAGGCCGGTGAGCCTTATGTCAGTGGTAGGGAAATTATTAGAGAGGATTCTTCGGGACAGGATTTACTCCCATTTGGAAACAAATGGACTTATTAGCGAGAGGCAGCATGGTTTTGTGAAGGGGAGGTCATGTCTCACTAATTTGATTGAGTTTTTTGAGGAAGTGACGAAGATGATTAATGAAGGAAGGGCAGTGCATGTTATCTAATATGGACTTCAGTAAAGCCTTTGACCAGGTCCCTCATGGCAGACTGATACAAAAGGTGAAGTCACATAGGATCAGAGGGGAGCTGGCAAGATGGATACAGAACTGGCTTGGTCATAGACGACAGAGGGTAGCAGTGGAAGGGTGCTTTTCTGAATGGAGGGATGTGACGAGTGGTGTTCCGCAGGGATCAGTGATGGGACCTTTACTGTTTGTAGTATATATAAATGATTTGGAGGAAAATGTAGCTGGTCTGATCAGTAAGTTTGCAGACGACACAAAGGTTGGTGGAGTTGCAGACAGTGTTGAGGATTGTCAGGAGACAGCAGGATATAGATCGGTTGGAGACTTGGGTGGAGAAATGGCAGATGGAGTTTAATCCGGACAAATGTGAGGTAATGCATTTTAGAAGGTCTAATGCAGGTGGGAGGTATACAGTAAATGGCAGAACCCTTAGGAGTATTGACAGGCAGAGAGATCTGGGCGTACAGGTCCACAGGTCACTGAAAGTGGCACCGCAGGTGGATAAGGTAGTCAGGAAGGTATACGGCATGTTTGCCTTCATCGGTCGGGGTATAGAGTATAAAAATTGACAAGTCATGCTGCAGCTGTACAGAAAATTTAGTTAGACCACACTTAGAATATTGTGTGCAATTCTGGTCGCCACACTACCAGAAGGACGTGGAGGCTTTGGAGAGGGTACAGAAGAGGTTTACCAGGATGTTGCTTGGTCTGGAGGGCATTAGCTATGAGGAGAGGTTGGATAAACTCGGATTGTTTTCACTGGAACGACGGAGGTGGAGGGGCGACATGATAGAGGTTTACAAAGTTATAAGCGGCATGGACAGAGTGGATAGTCAGAAGCTTTTTCCCAGGGTGGAAGAGTCAGTTACTAGGGGACATAGGTTTAAGGTGAGGGGCAAAGTTTAGTGGGGATGTGCGAGGCAAGTTCTTTACACAGAGGGTGGTGAGTGCCTGGAACTTGTTGCCGGGGGAGGTGGTGGAAGCAGGTACCATGGAGACGTTTAAGAGGCATCTTGGCAAATACATGAATAGGATGGGAATAGAGGGATATGGACCCCGGAAGTGCAGAAGGTGTTAGTTTAGGCAGGCATCAAGATCGGTGCAGGCTTGGATTATCTCTGATCGGTGCTGTACTGTTCTTTGAAATTGTGTCTAGGTTTTATAAATGAGGCATGGAATACAAAAGTAGAGGTAATGCTGTGCCTACTACTATCGGACAAGGCTGGGTATTCTGCAATGAGTGACTCACCTCCTGCCTCCCCAAAGCCTGCACCACCTTCCAGGCACAAATCAGGAATGCGAGAATTCTCTCCCACTTGTCTGGATGGGCACAGCGGCAGCAAAACTCAACATCAGGACAAAGCAGTCTGTATGATCAGCAGCCCAATCACCACCACAGACATTTACTGCCTCCACCACTGGCAGACTGGCTGCATCAATCTCCAAGGCTTTAACAGTTCCTCCTAAACTCATGACCTCTCCAATTTAGAAGGACGACGACAGCAGGCAAATGGGAACACTGTCAACTCCAAGTTCCCCTCAAAGTCATACCACCCTGGCTCGAAGTTATCTCCATTCCTTCATCATCACTGAGTCAAAATCCTGGAACTTCCACCTAAAAACGCTGCTGGCACTTCCACCATGTAGACTGCAGTGGTTTAAGAAGGATCACCACCACCACTTTCCCAAGGGTAACTAGGGAATAGGTAATAAGTGCTGACGTTACCAGTGCCAACCGGTAAAAAATTAGGTATTGCTACTCAAGCCCACTTTGTCATACATGCTCTCAGGCTTCTTCTAGACAGCATTTAGAAACAGTAACAGAGTCCACTTTTGGAATTACAATGATTTGGCTATACCGTCCCTCTGTCATGTTTTCTATCGAATGCCACAAAGGGTATTTTGATAGCAAAAAAAAAAGGTTGCTCTTTGAAACCAGTATACTCTTGTCGAAGCCGTGCACCTACAGATTGGCAGTAACTAGGAGTCCAGTTGCATTTCCAAGATGGTTGCCATTACACACCAATCCTCCACATTTTGGACCTCCTGGCTATTGATCAAAGCCAGAAAGCCTCATCAACTTGGAAGTGGGGTGGGGAAGAAAATGTCTACTCACCCAGCAATGAAACAGCACAGGTTCATCAAGACTGAACCATATTTATACTGTAAGGTATATGAAACCTCAGACCCAAAGGAACAATTCATTATTTATTCATTAATTAATGAACTATTTATTATTCATTAAAGGGGGTGGAACAGGTGCTGAGTGAGTACGCACCAACGCCCGATACCCAGAAAACAGCTAAGGTTAATCCACACAGAATTCAAATATGCTATATATCATTGTGTTAAGTTGAATATGTAGTTAGTAAGTAAATGTATTATCCTATTATACAGAGTCATAAATAGATACGCCCATTCTCAATAGGTAAGGGTTGAACAAGTAGACTGAGCTGAGCAAAAAGAAAATGGGAACAGCAAGGCACTGCTCACTGGTCAGTAACTGCTCAGGCAAGCATGTGATCAAGCCTGGTTGCACTACTCTGCAAAAATAAGTGTCTCAAATTGAGTGGCAACATGATGTACCAAATGGCTGCTGTCATCTGCAGTCATGCACCAATACGTTCACAAAATGAGAAACATTTTTGTTGAGACACCTCTCCAGTCTTAAAATGGTTATATGCAACTCCATTCCTTGTCATCTAGTCACGGCCATTGGAAGTACACAGAATTAGTTTCCCGTTTATAAACTCATCTCTTAATATATTAACATATAGTAAGAGCATTCAATTGTTAGAATTGCAATGGTGAATAAAATTCAGTTTGTTGTATTTTTATTTTACCTTTCTTGGTTTAGTTTTTTTTTAAACTTTCAAAAGCAGAAGTATTTGTGTGAAAATCATGTAAATTGTAATTGAATACAAGCTGAAAGTTGATATACCTATATCTGAACTGATGTCACTGCACAAATAGGATATGTTAATTAATAGGATATTCTACATTAAATACATTATATTTTACATCAATATCTTGGTAATGAGTACAAAACCAATAATAGATGTCGGTTCAATAAAGAAGCTCATTTGATAAGCACTCAATTCTAGCCTTCTCTGTTGTAACCTTTCAGCTACTTTATCAATCAGGCAGAACTCCTTTGGACTTCAATACTTCTCAACTGCTAAATAGGCCATCAAACACACATATCTCCCTGCCCCCTTACAGTTTTGCCCCATTTCTAACTCTCTTCCCCTAGGACCTTGTAACTGCAGATTTTAGGCTCAAGTCCAACTTTCCCATCCACTTGCCTCATAATACTCAACTACATATCCTACCATTCAAGCATTTGCCCTAGTCTCAGACAAGAACCAGTAGATATTGAAATAAATGGGTCACACCAGTAAGTGGCATTTTACTGAACTTGTGCATAGTGTTTGAAAGATGGAAGGAGGCTCGAGTGGAGTATAAGCATAGACTGGGCCAAATGGCCAGTTCCTGTGCTGTATATAATTTCCATATTATTAAAGCACCGTTGCTTTAATCTTTAGAATCTTAATCAAATGCGAGGAAGTATTACTGATAGTGCTGTTTAATATTTATTAAACGTTGGAAAATTGGTTGAACAGTAGGAAGCATGTACTTAAAGTTTGAGTTGTTTATAAAGCAGGGTGCCTCATGGTTCAGCCCACTACTATAACTATAAATATTTATACACATAAAAATCTGGATTTAGAAACTTCGGGCTGGATTTTATTTTCCTGGCACCACTGGCAGCCGGCATGCGTGGGCTGCACGCCACCGTGCTGCCGCGATGTAGCGTGCGGCGGATTAGAATATGAAGGACGGCCACCCCACCCACCCCGTGGCTGGGTGGCCTTGGCGACACCAATGACATCACCTTTTTGTGCTGGCGCCATTTTTAAAGGGCTGCCAGATAAAAGTTGACCCCCTCCCAACTGTAACAATAAATAACCCCACCCCCTGCCCAATGACACCAGAAAAGCCCTCATTATCCCTTTTCCACCCCAAATGCACTAAGTACAGAGTTGACCCCTTTCACCACCCCCCAACTGACCGTGCAGAGTTCAACCCTACCCCCGCCCCCCACTGCACGAACAGTGTAGTGCAGAGTTGACCCCTTCCCTATCACCCCCACACTTCACTATAAATGCAGAGCTCCCCCTTCCATTCTGATTTCTGTGCTACCACAGAGCTTCCCACCGCCAGGAAGATCAGGCCCGGCATTGAGCTCCAAGGTGGCTGCTGCCACTCTGATCTTCTGGCCACCCCCCCAACCTCGTGAATAAAAGCAGCTCACCATAGAGAGATACAGCACTGACACAGGCCCTTCTGGCAAGAGTCTGTACCAACCACTAACCACCCATTTATACTAGTCCTACATTAATCCCACATTCCTTACCACATCCCCACCATTCTCCTACCACCTACTTACACTAGGGGCAATTTACAATGGCCAATTTACCTATCAACCTGCAAGTATGGCTGTCGCTGAAGGTGCAGCAGGCAGTTAAGGCAGCAAATGGTATATTGGCCTTCATAGCGAGAGGATTTGAGTACAGGAGCAAGGATGTCTTGCTGCAATTGTAGACACATTGCACCGGTTTCAACTGAACAAAATAAGTGACAGCCATTTGCTGGTTCATTCCTCAGGGCAATGCCTAGACCAATTGGAGTCAAGCTGTCTGATTTAAATTTCAAACTAAGCTTGGCAGTTAACTGGAAACTGGTGCATTCTTCATGGCAATGCCTCTACCAGAGTTCACTCGTGAACCAATCGGCACTCTCTTCGCATGAAGTATAAGTTGTTGCTTTCCCTTGTATTGATTATTCTTGCATACTGTCCTGATGAGTACAAGACTAAAAGCTTTGACAATGTCTCTATTTTCAGCAATTCTAAAATTTATTTTGTTAATTCAGTATTGATGACGAATCAGTTTCTTCAGATATTCTCAACATCCTTGGGGGTTGAGGAAGGAGTCAATGGACTTCCCTCTCCTTGTTTGACCACAAGAAGTTATTTTTTTTTATATATCTAAAGTGGATGTAGTGGCCAATTCAGACAGGTTTCACACACACACAAAGAATGGAGAAAGGTAGATTGGTTGAGTTATCGACCAAAGAAAAAAAGGGGGGGGAATAGACTGTGGAATTGATCATTTAGCTGGCTTCTAGCTGAATTTGGTGGTCCTGAGACTTTTAGGTTGAAGAGGTACATTCAACGACTGATTCTTGGAGAGCGCGATGCGGACAGTTTCCTCCAATGTACCACCTTTCTGTACTCCAGCAACAGTCAAGAGGCAGGATTTGAAGCTTGCAAACTGGAATGGGGAAGGAACTCCCACTTGGGTCTGCATGTGTCAAGAGTCCAGCTGTTCCTCTGCTACTGCAGAGAAACACCAACTTAAAACCACAGATGGGCAGGGACTTGTCATATACCAGTCAGCGATTCAAGGATAGTTGTTAGCAATATTGCTTCTTACTAAAAGATAAACAAACTGTTCCCTTAAACTTCTTGGTTCTTGCTGGAATGAGCAGACACTTAGTCTCCCTCTGCACAGGCCTCAGTGTAGGATACAGTGTTGCCAACTATGTGGCCAGCTTAAGCTGCTAGCAAAGTCATCTTTTTAAAAAAATTTAAAAAGAAATTTAGATCTCCAGTCAGTGGTTTAAAGAAAATTTTTTCATTCAACAAAGCAAGTTTGAGACACAGTTGGGAGTGGGGAAATGGGAAGTGAAAAGGTAGGCAAGATATTAAAGCATGCAGGACTTCCATCCTTGACAGGGAACCATGGTGAAAAGGACAGTATGGCAGGAGCCGCATCAGGCATACCTCCAAATGAGAGGTCAATCTGGTGAAGCTACAACACAGGACTACTTGTGCCAAACTGCATAAGCAGCACATCATAGAGCTAAGCAACTGCATATCAACAGATCAGATTTAAGTTCTGCAGTCCTACCACATCCAGGTGGGAATGGTGGTGGACAATTAAACAAACAGGAGGAGGTGGCTCCACAAATACCCCCATCCTCAATGATGGGGGAGCCCAGCACATCAGTACAAAAGATAAGGCAGAAGCATTTGCAACAATCTTCAGCCAAAAGTGCAGAGTTGATGCCAGACTTCAGCCAATTTGATTCACTCCACATGATAAACAACTAAAGGCACTGCATACTGCAAAGGCTATGGGCCCTACTATATTCCAGCAATACTACTGAAGACATGTGCTCCAGAGCTTACCACAGCCCTAGCCAAGCTGTTCCAGTACAGCTACAACACTAGCATCTACCCTGCAATGTGGAAAAATGCTCAAGTATGTCTTGTACACAAAAAGCAGGACAAGTCCAACCCAGCCAATAACCACCATCAGCCTACTCTCAAATCAGTAAAGTGATGGAAGGTGTCAGTGCCATCAAGTGGCACTTGCTTAGCAATAACCTGCTCAGTTTGGGTTCCACCAGGGCCACTCAGCTCCTGACCTCATTACAGCCTTGGTTCAAACATGGACAAAAATAGCTGAACTCAGGAGGTAAGGAGAGTGACTGCCCTTGACATCAAGGCAGCATTTGACCAAGTATGGCATTAAGGAGCCCTAGCAAAACTGAAGTTAATGGGAATCAAAGGGAAAACACTGCTGGTTGGAGTCATACTTAGCACAAAGGAAGATGGTGGTGGTTGGAGGTCAATCATCTGAGCTCCAGGACATCACTGCAGGAGTTCCTCAGGGTAGTGTCCTAGGCCCAACCATCTTCAGCTGCTTCACCAATGACCTGCCTTCAATCATAAGGTCAGAAGTGGGAATGTTCGCTGATTGCACAATGTTCAGCACCATTTGTGACTCCTCAGATACTGAAGCAGTCCATGTAGAAATGCAGCAAGACTTGGACAATATCCAGGCTTAGGCTGATAAGTGGCAAGTAACATCTATGCCACACAAGTGCCAGGCAATGACCATTTCCAAAGAGAATCTAACTATCTCCCCTTGGCATTACCACTGAATCCCCCACTAACATCCTAGGGGCTACCATTGACCAGAAACAGAACTGGAGTAGCCATATAAATACTGTGGCTACAAGAGCAGGTCAGAAGTTAGGAATCCTGCAGCGAGTAACACCCCTGATTCCCCAAAGCCTGTCCACAAGGCACAAGTCAGGAGTGTGATGGAATACTCTCCACTTGCCCGGATGGCTGGCAGCTCCAACACAAGCTAGACACCATCCAGAACAAAGCAGGCCACTTGATTGTTTGTGGATGGGGTGCCATTCACTCTCTCCACCACTGACAGCAGCAGTGTACACCATCTACAAGATGCACTGCAGCAACAGACCAAGGTTCCTTAGACAGCACCTTCCAAACCTGCAACATCTAACAACTAGAAGGACAAGGGCAGCAAATGCATGGGAACACCTGCACGTTCCCCTCCAAAGCACACCATCCTGACCTGGAGCTATATCACCATGCCTTCATGGTCATTGGTCAAAATCATGGAACTCCCTTCCTAACAGCACTGTGGGTATACCTACCCTACATGAACTGCAGCAGTTCAAGAAGGCAGCTCACCACCTTCAAGAGCAATTAGGGATGGGTAATAAGTGCTGGCCTGGCAGCCTGATTTCCAATTTTTTTTTAAAAATAAAGTCATCCTTTACTGGTTTCTAAAGTTTTCTCCAATCTTCTAGCCTAATTTTTGCCACATTGTATGCCCTTTCTTTCAATTTGATACTATTCTTAACTTCCTTAGTCAATGGAATATATCGGAGTGTTTATGAAATACCTCCTTAAACGTTTGCCACTGCTCATCTACAATCTTATCTTTTAATCACATTATAGAAATGTATAACAGGTGGTCATTGGGTTCACTTTGTCTGCACCAGCCAACAAGGAGCCATCCAACCTAATCCAACTTTATTGCTCTTGGTCTGTACCCTTTTAGGTTACAGCACTTAAAGTATACAACCAAGAATTTTTAAAAATGGTATGACTGTTTTTGCATCAACCACCCTTTCAGGCAGTGAGTTCCTGAAATAAAAAACAAGAAATGCTGGAACCACTGAGCAGGTCTGGCAGCATCTGTGGAAAGAGAAGCAGAGTTAACATTTCGGGTCAGTGACCCTTCATCGGAACTCTGCTTCTCTTTCCACAGATGCTGCCAGACCTGCTCAGTGGTTCCAGCATTTCTTGTTTTTATTTCAGATTTCCAGCATCTGCAGTATTTTGCTTTTATTTTAGTGAGTTCCAGATCCCCACCACCCTGTGAGAAAATTTCCACTCAATCAAACCAGACAGAATGAGGGAAGTTGACTTTTATTTTTGATCCAGACAGCAGCATCAACAAGAAATCCAAGAAAGCTGGTCTCCATCTTAAAATTTCAGAACAAGTCATTTACAAATAGCAACAGACCGCTATCACTTCAGATCTATTATGTCTCAACTATTTAAGTAAAAATGGGGGAAGTCCACAGGTGCAGGTCAAATGTTAGTCCACTATAGCTCTGGCACATTAATGGATTTCAGTTTAAAATCCGTAACAGCTAGAAGGAAAAAACTTTACCGTTAATGAAGTTCACATTCTTTCCCTTTGTTCAAGCTCACTGTGCCAGCAAGTGGTTTAGGAAGCCATTTTGAACCAACCAGAATAGCCCATCACTAGTCAACTACTGGGATTTTATTCTGCATATTTAGCTTTTGGTGACTTGATTTTGCTTATGCATTTCCCCCCAGTTAAATAGTGAGGTCAGAACATACAAAATTATTCAGCCACTAGCATCACAGCAAATATCAGTACAAGAACTGAGATCTTAGAGAAAGGTTGATATATTCCATGAAAAGTTAATTTCGCAGCATGGAGGGATTCAGTTCAGTACATGCATTTAGGATTTGTTAAAACATTTGGTTCTCTAAATACCAATTCAAAGTGACTACAAATGACATTCCTTTTTCAGCTGTTCAACGCTCACTTAACTGAAGTGATAGAAGTTCAGATTAACTAATGTTTAAGCTCAGAAATAAATTAACATTGTTTAAATCCCTAGCCCAGCTAAGGCAATGTTTGAGCTCTGATTGAGATTGCTGCTGCTTTCTCATACTTGCATTTCATTCTTGCAGTGCTGAATATGCAACCAAGCCTTGGTTTTAAGAGGGAATGCAATGTAGGTATATTGTTGGGGTTTGGATTAGAAAGCTAGTGCTCTGAAAAAGATTGGTGGAAAGTAAATACCAGGACTGCCAGTATCAGTCAACCCAGGACTGGAGTAGTTTGGAAAATATTCCACCTTGGTATCATTCCCAATACTGGACTCAAAATGACTGCTGAGATTATATAGATTGGATATAAAAGTGGTAGTGCAGGAAAATTACTGTTACTGACCCAATTTTTGCCCAAAAGGCACTATGAGTACAGTATATTTAATAGCTTCAAAACATTTTAACTAAGTGCATTTTGGATAAATAGCTATTCATGAGACAATGGTAGTGAAAGCAAGAATCAGAACTAAGGACTAGAAAGACAAGGCTCCCAAAATACAGTTGTTGCTGCTAATTAGGTTAATTTCTGCAAAACATGGTCAGAACTGCATGTAAATCTGATCCCCATTTTAAAAAGTACACTGAAAAATAAGTTCACACTTAAAGATCTGGCCTTGGGCTTCAAGAAACTCAAGGATCTGTGCCATCAGAACTACAGTAAAAATCACAACCTGGAACTCCAATTAAAACTTTAAAAGCAAAAGCTGATATTTGCTAATAAATTTACATTCATAAATAGCCAACTAAGGCAATAACTATCTAGAAGTGTGCATAAAGTGGTTTATGACTACAGAACGTGCAATGGAGTAAAGTGATGTGACTGAGGACAAGTGGTCAGTGGTGGCCAGACCCAGGACTGTGGCCAACTCCCATCTAGAATGAGACTTGGATCTCAAACTAAAAACATACAAAAAAGGTTAATTACATACACACAAGACTCCAATCTGGAAGGAGTCTCATGCACTTACAATGGTCCCAATGGAGGAGTTGCAGAATTCTCAAGTTTTTAAAAACATGGGATGTTAACTTGGTTTCCAATTAGATTCAGAGTGTGTGCTCATTGTATAAACATAACAGTGATGCAACTGAGGGTTTCAACTACTTTGCTTGCTAAAGAAAGCAAGTAAAAAAAAGGTTATAATTTTAGTTTCCAGTTTTAGTATAAAAAGTGAGGGCATTAGATAAATGAGTGAAATGCATGAGTGTTTAAAATACCAAAAACAAAAAATTGGAATAGTTATACCTTAGCACACTTGTGCAACCACAAATAGGCCATTAGTTGCAGCAACTGGAAATGTGAATTCAGAGATCAAATTTTCAGTTGTTTTTAAAAACACTAATTCTACTTAAACCAAAACAGCAATTTCAGAAGGCACATGGAGGCGGGAAAGAAAAAGCTATTCACCAATCCAAACCTAGATTTTCCAACCAGACCACTTGTGCTCCAGTGTTAACAAAACCGTTTTAAAGGCCCAATTTGACAAACACTTGGGGGAATTTACCAATCAAAGCAGCTACACTAGGGTTTATTTCATCTACCGAAGGAGTTCAGAACCAGAGATGCTCAAAACAGGAAGGGGTAGTGTGGCAGAGTGTAGAATAGAGCCTCAAGTAAAGCAAAAAAAATTTAAACTTGTTTCACATGCCAGACATACAAGTCAAATCAGATTCGACACCAATACATAGTTATTTTATGGTAAAATAGCACTGTATATGCACTATTGTAGTGTTGTCCATGGCCAAAAATTGTTACTAGATGTACTGACAGCTGTTGGGTGAAGCCTTACCCAAAAAGGAGGATTTTCTGCACGTATTAGGATTTTAAACTTGCAATTTGCACTGTGGCAGGCATATCCCCAGTATCCAGATCTTGCAAACTAGTTTCTTGCACCATTTGCTTTTGCACAAAACAAAAACTTTCCAAAGATTTGACATTAAAGAGGTATGAAATCCCTTCACAAATACAAAAAGATGTTCATTGCAGCAAGAATTGAAAAGTTGGGAATTCTGACCAGCGTGCACAGGATCATTTCAATCCATGCAGCCACTTCCCTCAATTTAGACACTAATTAGCTTGAAGTGGGGGTGGTGGTGGTGATGGAGGGGGAGGGGGAATTAAAAGATTCACTGATAGCAATTACAGCTTTAATCATGGAGACTATTCCACTACTAATAAATTAACTGGAAACATTTAACTCATTTTGGGCTCATTAAATGGGCAGAAATGCTTGTCTAAACAACTTTACATTGGAGGTCTGTGGTAGACCAATTCCACTTTGGACTGAATGCAAATTAAGATGGAAGATTATGACTGAATAGAATTGAGTTTTTAAAAAGATTGGTGGGACAAGCTTGATCAGTTTAACTTTTGAGATCCAATTGTAGAAGTGAATTAAACTATAGTAAAAGCTTCCCAAAATATTGGGTGTTATCAATGGCATGCTTAAGAAATTGAAACAAATGATTGCTTTGTTGTTTTCAAGCAAAGTTTCCCAACAAACAGTCGTCAAGCAGAGCAAACACCCATAAAAGATATCCATTCATCATCTTAATACTTGTCAACTTCACATGCTGTTAAATCAGATTTGTCCCATCGTCTCCAAATAGAACCCTTTAGTCTGCATTCAGGTATAAGCAGCACCCAATCCATCTGCCATTCCAGCCCACATTACTTCGGTCTTCTGTATGGAAAGTACTTTTCAAATTGTGGTCAATTGTACTTGGTCTGTACAACATCCTGCAGCCCAGGTTAGCTTTAATGCATTTTGGATGCCCAAGATGCATTAAGTAAGTCACTTCAGATTGCATGAAGATTTAACATTTCATACCAACCCTAAAAAAAGTCAAATCAGCAAGAGATCAGGGACTGGACAGACTAAACACTTCAAAAGTGCATTGGACACCGAGTGAATAGGAGTTAAAGGAACATTTGAATCAGTGATTCAAATGACTGTCATATGAAGGCCAGTTTGGTCTAATATACGCTGACTGGCTACTCCATTAAGCATGAGAAATCAACAGAATAGCCTATTGACGTGGCATTTCAACACTTGATGGTATGCATGCAAAATAACTGAGTTTTAACAAGTGGAACATTAGAAATTTAAGTTGGGTAAAAATGTCAAACTTTGATTTAAATCAGTTTCTGTTCTATATTAAAATGCATTGAAGTTACAAAAGATTGAGATTACTTAGAACTTTAATGCATCAATTTAAGCCAGATTTTACAAATTGATTTCCTTTACTCGATTCCATAACTCTACCACTCCTAAAAGGAGGGCGGAGTGCTGATACATCATTGCAAATGCAACATTTAGTGTAGCTGAATCTTAAACCTAGCTGTCAGATGCTGTTTTTGCATTTCATTAGGGGTCAAAACTCTAGGAAAGTAGGGAAAACACAAAATGGAGAAAGGTGATGAGAAATTGACCGCTACAAAATCTTACAATCCAAGTGTTTCAAACAGCAGTACCCAAGACCTTTTGCAAGACAAAAGTTAACCATATGAAGACAATTTTTCCTGGAGTTTCCAATTGGTCTCAAGTCCATTTGGGCAGAAACAGTCTGCCAAAAAAAAAGTCATGAATCAATGGGCCATTATGTTAAAACCATTACTGGTCAGGAGACGAATGCTGTAGAAGTTTAAATGAACTGTGCAACAGGAACGATCTGTCTCTGCTGGATTCATGCCCTTAACAGCAGCCACCTCCACCACTGCCTTGCTTTAATGGAGTGCTCTGGATTCGGATATTGGACTTCTCATCGTTGTGTGTTGGACCTGTGCCCATGCGGTTCTTGATCTCAGCAGCCATCGTCACAAATGCCTGTTCAACATTAGTGGCATTTTTTGCACTGGTTTCCAAGAATGGAATTTGGAGAGAGTCGGCATACTCCTATAAAAAGGATGGTATGAGAATTAGTTGAGTTTGTCACTTTTACACATCACAAACCCAGAATTCATTTTTAAAAAGTCACAAGCATGGTCCAAAATCCACAACTGGTTACCAATAGAATCAAAATCAATGAGACTTGGATCTGTCATGTCCTGGAGAAGCACAACACAAACTAGATTTAGTCAGAACCATTGGCCAACTAGATTGTTTATGCAAACAAATTTAATTCAACATTAAAATATCTATGCAATTTTATAAGCATTGGTAAGTAGAACATGGATGCACTCATTAGGCTCTACAACCTTTATAGCCAATTTCTCTTGCATTTTAGTGTTAGGAGCAACTGCTTCAGGAATATGGCCTACCTAATGGAAAATCCAGACCGTCAATCATTAATGGAGTAAATGGGACAGAAGTTTCTAGCATACATGTAGCTAAAGTGGAATTTTCATTCACAGCACGCATTTTTGGCATGGCCAGCATTTAATACCCATCCCCAGTTTGGGCCTTTGAAGGTAGTGAACTGCTTAGACAATTGAATGGCATGCTAGGCCATTTCAGAGGGCAATTAAGAATCAGCCACTTTGTGGGTCTGGAGTCATAGGCCAGACCAGGCAGGGAAAGCAGATTTTCTTCCCTAAAAATAGCCCATTTTCAGGTCCTTTTTAAAGAATTTGTTTTATGGTCACAATACTAACTCCAGCTTTTGATTTAGTTACCCAAATTTAAATTCTGCAGCTGCCATAGAATGGTGACAGCACAGCAGCCAGCCATTTGGCCAGCTCTGTGGGCATGTCTCACTTGTCAGCTCTTGTCCTGTAGCCATGCAAATTTCCCTTCAGGTTCCACAGGCTGGTTAAATGGACATGTGCAGATGAAATTTGAGAAGTGCGAAGGAATAAATTTTGGTAGGCAGAATGAGGGAGGCAATACAAAATAAAGCAATTCTAAAGGGTGCAGGAAGAGACTTAAGGGTATATCTGCACAAGTCATTGAAAGGGGTATGACAGGCTGTGAAAATTAAGGTATACAGAATCTTTATGGCTTTATATAGAGGCATAAAATACAAAATTAAGTTGGTGAACTTTTAAAAAACACTGGTTTGGCCTCAACTGGAGTATTGTCCAATTTGGGCACTGCACTTTTTTTTTATATAAAAGGGAAGTATGCAAAGGCTTTAGGAGGGGGTGCAGAATGAATGCAGGGATGAAGGGCTTCAGTTATGTGGATCAATGGAGTACAGCCCCAGCTTCTCCACAGAAGCTGGAGATAAGATTTGGTAGGTGTTAAAATCATGAGGGGTCGAGAGGAGAGAAACTGTTCCCATCAATCAAAGGGTTGAGAACCAGAGGACAAATGATTTTTAAAATGTTAATAGCGAAGAATCAATGGAGACCTGAGAAAACATTTATGCAAGTGGTTAGGATTTGGAAAGCACTGCCTTAAAGTGAAGGCAGATTCAAATTGGGGCTTTTAAATGGATTTAACTCTAGATTAGTCCAAACTTCTGGTTACTAGTCTCGTAATGGCTACTGTTCCTGGTAAACTTGGAAGCTGCAGTGAGATACGCTGTTCCATCATAGGGAATGCTAGTACAGTCCTTGTTGAGAAGCTAAAAATTAATGCAATGGCATGAAATTGGAATACTTGCCCACTAGTGCCCCTTGAAATAGGCCGGGAAAAGAAGCTATGGTTTGTGCATTCAAGAGCAAGTGAATTTAACAGCATGATAATTACTGCTAACTTCTGGCCCTGAAAATTTAATTTCACAAGTGTGAAGTCACATTCCTTCAGAAACTTTTAAAATATTATTCCACTTTTTTTTTAAAAAAAACAATCTTTCTGTACATTTAAAATTTATACTTCCTGGTTTAGACAATGCCTGAGATTCTTCAATTTCACTGGTTGAATTGTGCTGAAAGAACCTCACTTTCTTTCCCTGTTCAGATTTTACAGATGCCTTGAGGGGGGGCACTGGACCATATACCAGGTTACAGCAAGTTTGTTCAAAAGTCCACAAACTTCAGTACTGTTCTTGCACCACTGACTACAAAATAGGGTCTACAGATGCCAAGCATGCTCATTGAAATGAATTCTGGAATTAAAACATTTGCCCATTAAGTTTAGTGGAGCTTAGAATCTATTCAGACAGTGGTAAAGCTGAACTACATAGCGCAAGAAAGTTAAAAGATCTGATAGGAGTTAATTAATTTCAATGGTAAAAATGATAGCCTCTGCTCAGTTTAGGGAAGACAGAATGGACATTCAATAGCAGACTTCTGAAACATTTCAGAACACTGGTGTTTCTGCAGTACTGGTTAAAAGACAATTAACACTTGCAAAATCTGGCCTGTAGCATATCCAGTTCCAATTGGTTTTGGCAACAAAAATGTGTATTAGCTGTTCAGCTTAAACAATATTTAGTCATCCTAGAAACAAGGCATCAACTCATTGCATTGAAAAGTATCTTCAATATCCCACCAGCAATTTAAAACAAAAAATTGCTACTGTTTTAAATCCATCAGAATCAATATCTGCAAGCTAAAATTAAGTTATTGTACAACTAAAGTGCAAGACACACTGAAGTGATTAATATTTCCATAACAGCTTTTTATTTGCCACAATAGAAAAATGGAGAATTTGTTCATAGTCACTCGCCATTGTTTTGGGCAATATTACCTGGAAATAAAGTAACTATTTTGGATTCCCAGTAGAGGCAGTGGTTCACTACTAGAAATTGGGTTTATTAAGTTTCTATTTAATGTCCTACCCCCCCCCCCTCATTAAATACAAATCCCATAACAAAAAGCTAACTGACTCAATTGCCTAAAGTGACTACAGCTTTCTATGCAACAATAAAGCATAAATATGGTGTTGTTACTTAACATTTGCACTAGGATGGATTATGCATTACTCAATCACCAGTGCTGCACCCTAATCAGATCAAAATAAATACGATTTCCAGACTTGGGGATGAAAGGACAAATTGTACTTCAATAAACAAAATCAGACATGCCCATATATTTAAAATTTTAATTACATTAGACAGGCAGGGCTGACTATGCTATACAAATATCAGTGGGCAGCCACCCTATAACTTTCCCTACTCATTACTTTAGTCCGAGTATCCATCAACCTATTTATTTTTTAAAAAGGCTTCCTTCTCTAGAGGATACACTCTAGTTAGAGGGGAAAAAATGTTCAACCAGTAGAAAATAATCTATTGCAGAGAATGGCTGGAGTATATCAACCCCTGGATTAATACAAGATTAGTGCCATATTATTGGATGGCCTACAAAACAGTCTAATAGCAAAAAGTTCTCCATGATTTAAAGGAGAACTTCAAATTCAAGCAATTGATCAAATGGGACTGAAAATAACCTCTAACAGCCAATAAATATTCCATGGATCAAATCCTATAGATCAAAACTGCAAACTTGCACAAAGTGCAATTTCATTGAAACTTAAAGTTCTTACAGGATAGATGTGGCTAGGATGTTATGGCTGGTGAGTCTAGAACCAGGGGTCAGTCACAGAATAAAGGGTTACAGCCATTTAAGACTGAGGAATTTCTTTACTCAGGAGGGTGGTGAAGCTTACGGGAGCATGTTCAAGACATTATCCAGATAAATAATCTTTCTAATGACCGAGTATGGGGGGGGGGGGTGGGGGTAGTGGGGAAAAATGGAAGAGGTAGAGATCAGCCATGACCTGTTTAATGGGCTGAATGGCCTACTCCTATTTCCTATGATCTTAAGTGCTTACACAGCACTGAACCAACCACTCAGTCCACAAACAAAGCCTTTTACATACCTTAGCTGTAGTGTAATCCACTACCTTCTTAGTGGTCAAGTCACATTTATTTCCTACAAGTAATTTGTTCACATTTTCACTGGCATAACGAGCTATTTCCTCTAGCCACTGCTTAACATTATTGAAGGAATCCTGCAGAGATGGAAGGAAACCAAAATACTGAAAGTTAAGCCTGGTACAATCCATGTATTTCAAAGCCATTTGAAGTGCAAGCATCTTAACCTTCACAGAATGCTAGCATGGTTACAAAATTCTTTGATAATTTTCTTTAACCCAGACTAGGAGATATCAATTTATATACTTAAAGCATTTTTTTTTTTTTTAAAAAGACAAGCTGCCAGTAGTCATCCTTTCAGCTCATCACCTAGTTAGTTACACTATCCTACATTGCAAAGGACAGAGGAAGGAGATGAAATGTCTGCATTTCCCAGCAAGTTTAAAGGAATACCTTTCTCAGCAGAGAAATAGTCAACTGCTATGCTCGTATCAGAATGTGTCTTCTGACAAGCCCCTCCCCATGTGGTTTTAAGCTGGTATTTTCTCTACAGCAGAGGAAAGCAACTGGACTGATATGAGCAGACCCTAAATGGGGGTCCACCTCTCCCTCTCCATTCCAGCTTGGAAGTTTTCAAATCCTGCTTGTTGACTAACCACCTTTGCATACTTCAGCCACAATCAAACCCCATTGGAGGAAATCATGTGCATCACCATCTCCAAGAGACTCACTGAACCAATCATCTACCTGTTTGAACTAAAGAGCCTCAGGACCACTGAATTCAGCCAAATCACAAACCCCACAGATTGTGTTTCTAATTATTTGGGGGGGGGGAGAAGAAAAGAGGAGGAGAGAGAAAGGAGGACAGTAAGAGCAAAACTATAGGCCATCTTTAGTCACCAAGAAAATCAAATAGGGAATTCAGAATAAACTTGAATGGCAGCAGCAAAATGGCACTTTTATTTAAAATAAGCTAGATAAGCATATGACTCAGCCAATCTACTTCCCCACTCTAACCAGTGGGTGAACTGCTAATGTGTGTGAAAGCTGGTGTATTTATTTTTACTAGTTCCTTTTAGGTACAATAAAAAGTTAAACCTCTTGTTAAAGAAAACCTGTCTGATTACTCACTTGTAATGATCACAAGAACCAAAATACCTACTGAATTGGCTAGTACATGCACCTTAAAAATTAAACCTGCTGTGGTCAAAAGGGAGAGAAGAGGGAAGCCCTTTGACCCCAACAAAAATTTGGGGGCTTACATCCGGGATCAACCCAAAGACAAACAGGAAAGAAACTAAACTGATCCCTAGTCAATTTAAAAACTTCATTACAGGTTCAGTGCTACAGTACTAATAATGTCCACATTTGAGGGAAGTACCTTCCCAGAACAATGAATAATTTGGGCCAGGTTAAAAGCCCCATCTGGAGTTGAGGAATGTAGCTGGGCAGTTAGAGATTACAATCTTCCCAAAAGCTAGGAGGCCTGAAATCCTAAAACTTGTAGCCAACCATTTTAAAATGGTTGAGTTTGCTGACAACACAACCACTAGGTGGCACTGTACTAGTACATGCAAATGCAGCCTGTTCCACCGAAACATCTGAGATATTCAGGCAGCTGCTAGGATTAAAGATGGTGCTGTGCAATTTATCACGTGAAAATCTTCAACCTGTGGTAGCACACAATGGACATGTTTGATAGAGAACATTGCACTATTTAAAGTCTCATCAGAAGGACAGCACATCTGAGTGCTGCACACCCTCTAATTCTGAGGCTGCAGTGTCATCCCGCTCTCTGGCCACTTCCCCACCCCACCAGATGCTAGCTCCAGGCTGCTTCCCTCCTCTGTCACTTGCTCCTACAATCACCCACCACCCCTCATGGCTCATTTTGCTTCTTTGGGCAGAGCAAGTGGCTGGGAGGAGGGAAGTGGCCCATGGCCTGGAGCCAACATCTGAAGGGATATTTGGGGGGGGGTAAGAAAGAGGGAGGGGAGGAGAGAAGAGAAGCAGGGACCGAGTGGCTGGAGAGGAGTGGGGAGCCTGGAGTGAGTGGCCAAGTGAAGGCACTGCTAGTGAGGGAGTTACCCCTAACTCAGGACTGGATGCTGAGCTCTTAAAGTTCTCCCAGTTGATACCAAAGTTCAATAAAGGGGGAAATTGTGGAAGCATTTTCCCCCATCAGTTTTGAAAAGCTTGCAAAGCAGTTGAAGTAGCCAGTAGACAGCTGGGCACTTATTGAAAAGCAAACAGGAAAAGCCCATGAGGTTTATTCACGGTTGCTGAGAGTTCAGATTAGGAGATGACTAAAAATGCTATCTGTAGTTCATACAAGCTAGTGCTAGAGATGTACTGTCAAAAGTTCCAAACGCTCTGAAATCAGCTGGAACAAACTTAAAGTGCAAAAGGGTCAAGAAACTCACTTTCAACCAATGGATACAGGCAATTTACAGTCCACTTATAAAACCTCATGTGATCCTCCTGTAGTTCAAAAACTCCTTCCATGAATGACCAGGAGGAAAAAAGGTTCCAAGAGCCAGACAGGCAGGCAGGTTATACATACTCATACCCTTGTCTCAAGGGAAACTATTCCATAATCATCTCCAAAAACCTGAAGGATAGATGATATACAGGAGGCTGAACAGCCATGAGAGAGAAGGGGAGCTGGAAACAAGGGGCCCTGCTCAGGCCAAAAAAAAAAGTAGCAGCACCTGGAAGCCTGTACATTTCCATTGCAACAGGCAAGTCACCTTTGAGCTGACTGCTGGAAGTTACAGGGAAAACTCATGGGTTTAGTCAGGGTACACCAGACCAGTGCAGGAAAAAGGGGCCCTGATGGAAAGCACATCAGACCAGGCTGTGGCTTTAACTGGCAGTAAAACCCAGTAAACCGACCAGAGTGCAGGAAAAATTTAAAATCTGTTACCAGGATTGTGTCCAGAGGAAAGGTATCCCATACTGAGTGAGCCCATAGTCAAACTTAGGGGGCCACCCAAACCCTTCTGCTGAGAAGGCATGACCCCTTTCCCCCAAACCACCTAGAGTGCATTGAATGCTAGAGTGCTAGTAAAACAGTATTAGAGGCAAGTATATGCCCATATCTTTATAATGGGTGCACCTAGAGTGAGACCTTGTTTCAGGACCAGTAGCTATGGGGATTATCTAGTTTACCTGTGGATGGACTCAACTTGCTCCTGGTTAAATGATCTGGCAGGGGTGAAGGTGGTAGCTTCCCAGTGGTTTTGAGATACTGGAAGGTCAGGGAGACAGCAATTACAGGAAAAAGTCCCTGGCATTGTTCCTGTGAGATGACCCAGTCCATGGCCAAACAAGCTGTCAATGGAACTGAACTGGCACTGCAGACAAATGACCCCATCTGGTTATTGGAAACCTCCTTCGGAAGGTTAGAGGACCCAGAGGATGGGTCTTCCTTGGTCGACGCTCAGCAAGTCAACCAAGGGTTAAAAAAAAAGTTAGCACAGACTGCCCAAACTGAAGTAGAGTGTTCCAGAGTGCTACTCTGAAGTACAGACCTCCTCACAGACAGTACCATAAAGAAATAGCCTACGAGAGTCTAATGACTGAATGTCAGTATCAGAAAAATTCAAGCCTGCATCAAAGTATTTTCACTGGACACAACTCTACAAGACTTGCCACATGTGCCAGGTTGCAGGGAATCCTCAACTGCAATAAAACCAGCACCCCAAATTCCCATACTGGTGTTTGGGGGGCCAGTGCTGGTAGATTGTGTGGGGGCTACCAGTCTCCATTACAGATGTGGTTACCCCTCCAAGAAATCTGCCATGGTAGTGGAGGGGCTAACCCAATCCTTCACCTGAAATGGGCTGCCTGCTGAAATCCAGTTAGATCAGTGTATGAATTGTACGCCCAGTATTTTTCAAAAAGGTAATCAGTAATCTGGGTACAACCCAGCTGAAGTACTCAGCCTACCACCCATAGTCACAAGGGTCTTTGGAGCAGTACCACTGGACCCTAAAGACAATGATCAGGGCATACAGCTATCAGTACCCCCATAACTGGGATTTCTTCTGTTTGCTACCAGAGACTCACCTAATGAATCCACTGGCTTTAGTTCTTTGAATTATGAACACAAGGAGAGAGGTCCTCCAAAACTAATCAAGGAAAGGTTCTTGAGACACAGCCAAATCATCCCCATTAGGCTACATCGCCATGTTCCAGAACAGCTCACAAGAGCTCGTGCAGTTGCTTAGGGACACTTATAAACCTCCCAATGAAAAGGCAGAAGGGATAAACATGCTAAAGCCAGAACATTTCAGCCCAGACACCATGTTTTGGTGTTATTACCATTACAGGGTGAACCGGTGAAAGCCCAGTTCAGTGGCCCAGAGTAATAGAGAATTAGCAAGGTGAATTATATAATTGATATCCCAGATCATGAGAAAGAGGCTGTATCACAATGTTAAACCATCACTGACAGGAAGGGGACAAAAACACAGGTCTGTCAAGCAGTCAGGAAAGAGCAGGATGAAAAAGGGACAATGAGGACTAGTTAGAGGGAGGCCTGGAGGATGCCTAAAATCAAATCTCTTATCACCTGATTAGCAAACACAAATGTTTGGGAAATTAGACAAACTATATTTGGAGAGAGAAGACCCAACAAGGCTGTTCACATTTAAAAAGGGATCTGCAGGAACAACCAGGGTACACAACCCTACACAATGTAGATGTAGGGGATTGTTATGGCAATCTCTCCATCATCCAAGTCCCAGGAAACTGACCCAGATTTGGAAGGAAATTAAAAATGAAGACCTAGAAGTTAAAGATTTAAATTCAGAAGGGAGACAATAGCTCAAGCCAAAGAAGAAAACCCCAAGCCCAAAAAGATTTGACACAGATTTGGAGGAATTGCAGTGTAGGCTGGAGCACAGACTGATTGAGCCCAGTCAAAGCAGTTGGGAGGTCCCCAGTACTGCTTGTGCACAATCTCAGATAAAACAAAACCAGAGCCTGGCTATGATGGTGACTGATGTGTGCAGTTTTTTTTTTTTTTAATTTCCTGTGGTCACATTTCATTTCATGCCATGGGAAGGTGCAAATGAGCTTTGATAATTTTCATTAATTGAGATCTGAAATTTTTTTAAAAAGCCATCCTTTCAGCTTATGATCACCTAGTTTGCTACACTATCCTACATTGCAAAGGACAGAGGGAGACAAAGTGTCTGCATTTCCCAGCACGATCCAGGAAAATTTAAAGGAACTACCCGTTCTCAGCTGAGAAATACTGCTCACTGCTATGTTTGAATCAGTGATTCATCTGACAAACCTCACCCCATCTGTGGTTTTAAGCTGGTGTTTTCTCTAGCAGAGAAGCAACTGGACTGACATGAGCAAGGCCCAAGTGGGAGACTTCCCATTCCCCCCCATTGACTGACCACCTTTGCATTCTCATGGCTACAATCAGAAACCCCATTGGAGGAAATCCACACCACTATCTCCAAGAGACTCAAACCAGTCAGCACCTCTTCAAACTAAACCTCAGCACTACTGGATTCAGCTAGAAGCCAGCCGAATGACCAAAACACCCCACAGGCTGTATACCTTTTTCTATGGACTAACTCAAGCAATCTACTTTTCCCCACTCTAACCTATGTGTAAACCTCTAGTGTGTGTGCACATAAAAAAGTTTTTTTTTTTTTTTTAAAGTTTAGGTACAATAAAAAGGTAACCTTCAAGAAAACTTGTGCTTACTTGATCATGGGAACCAAATATCTACTAAATTGGCCAGTAGATCCACTAAGGAATTAAACCTGCTGGTCAAACAAATGGGGAAACCCTGACCTCTCCTCACTTAGAGAAGGGAATATAGATTATGCTGATAAGTTGAGGAAGGATGTTTGAGTGAAACAAAACAGTGAGTTCCGAAGGGTCACTGACCCGAAACGTTAACTCTGCTTCTCTTTCCACAGATGCTGCCAGACCTGCTGAGTGAATCCAGCATTTCTTGTTTTTGTGGCAGGGACTGGTTGGGCTGAAGGGCCTGTTAACCCATTTGCATTTTATATTGCTTCTAAAATCAAAGCCATAATTCACAGTACCACTGATCTCAGGTGAAGCTGCTATGGTAATGCAAGTCAGCAACTTGATGTGGTTCTATAGGCACTGGCAGTCATTTGTTCATTTTTCTTCAGTCCTTATGGAACAGCGTACATAGACTTAGGATTGAGGGAAGAGCAAAGATTTCAAACAGAAGGGAAACATAACAGTTGAGAATCGGTGCAACCCACTAGTGATTAGCATGGTCTCAGCTTCAACACTTAATAGTTTGGAATGATAACTGAGAAATCAGTTGTAGAATTAGGATATTGACTATGGAGGATAAATAGGGTCATGGACTGGTTTGGCTACAAAGCCACTTTAATTTTGTCCACATATTGCACACAGGAATACTTGGTAAGTTGTTCTTAGTCTAGGAAGACAGAAGCTAATTGGAATGTCTTGATGAGCTTCCTGGCCAAACTCAGCAGGAATCAAATCTGGGATTCAACCCCATATTGCATTAGACAAGGTAACCTTTGCAAATTAGTCTCCTGCCGGTGGATGACTGGAGCCTCTGGGAGTACAACACCTTGTTCAGAGATTTTATTTCTCCAGTATGCACTATCCACTCAGTTTGAACAAGGTCCATACATGCAGTCAAAAGTGTAGATGTGGACTAAATGCTGGTAGCAATACCTTGGTCTTTATTCTTGGCAATGTAGTACTTCATATGCAAAGCATTTCATATAGCAGACTATATTGAAGGTTCAGAAATAAGAATCAGAAGTTAATGATAAACCACCCAACTCAAAAGGCAATCTTCAGACTAGTTAGCCACCCAAATACACTGGTTATGAACAGGAGTAAAACAGTGCCCTCAGGTTTTAAGGCAGTAACCATCTGGTCTAGATTTCCTAGAGTAGCCTCATCATTGTCTCAAGTGCATTGACTCAGGACTGCTACAATACTTTTCAGATTTGTTAATGACTTCATAAGACTAGTTTTTCCTCCTACTGATCTCAAACTATAAATGCATCCATCATAAACCAAATGGGAGATGTGATATTGCTACATCATAATAGCATTACATACCATTGTGCTGCTCCATACAGGAGAATCAGTAGAAGCAACCAATTTATATTAAAAATGCTATTCATCTTTCCAATCTCCACCCCAATAAAATGTTCTGCAGACTTACCTGATCTGTAACATCATACACAATAATAATCCCATGTGCTCCTCTGTAATAGCTAGAAGTGATGGTCCTGAATCGCTCCTGTCCTGCTGTATCCCACTGAAAATAAACAAAATGTGAAACAGTAAACTTGCAGTATTTAACAAGCTCCCAAACTGAACTTAATCATATGGTTTGTTAGTGCAGCAGCACCACTAGACTGCTTCAGAAGCAATTACAAAGTGAGTTGAAGACGATCAAAGGGAAAAAAAAGGAAATTGGTAGTCAAAGGATAACTGTAGTTCCAATATCAGCTTTAAGTATACATTGGAGAGACTCTGTATTGCAATACACGCCTGTTCAACCACTCACTCCTTCACCTCATACCCCAATGACCTGATAATTCCCATTATGATCTCCATCTTCACTCCCTCAAAGTCCAAAGGGTACAACTTGTGGATACCGGTCACACGAGTTTAGCCATCACTAGATCAGTCTGGAGCACATCAAGCATCATCAGACTGTCTGCACAGCTGTTAAAACCCCTCTACTCAAGGGTTACCCTGGAAGTGCAAGATAACCCCAGCTTCTTTCTCCTCTCCCCGCCACTCCCCTCACTACCAATAAGCACCCCTCCTGCACACTCCAAGAGTGTATGGACTTGGCGACAATTTATTCAGCTGCCTCTGCCACATCCCACTAACAACCAGCCAAACATTAGGTTTCCTACTCTTTATGCCCACTCCAGCTCATTAAGAATTTCAAAGTATCTGGAAGACAAACATTTAATGTGTTTATTTCTTAATCTTACAGGACCCAGTTGCTAGTCCTCCAATTAGGAGAAATGTGATATTTAAACTGAAGAATTTCCTTAATGTATTCATGCATCTAAACAATCAGCCCAAGCATTTAATTAGAAAGTTTCTCTAAACAGAAACTTTAGGACTGCATATTTTGCATTAGCCTTTCATCTCCCTTCACATACCTTTCACCCAAGAAAGGCCCTGCTGAATGTACTCGATCTACTGGAAGAGGTTTTTTAAAAAAAGCTAGCTTCTTCAGTCTAAAGATAATCCCAACTAGCCTGGTGAAATACAATATGCAAGTTCAACTCGAAATGATGTCAAAGCACTTTTTAGTTTGAATAAATCTGAACTAGCAAATTCCTTGTCATTCAGCTTGAAGGGAAGTTATGAGCACAGTTGGCAGTTTTAGCAAGATTGGAGTAAGAGTATTTTAAACATACTTTCCCCATAAAGATATTCATAATTACTGACTTAATAGCACACTTTGGTTGCCATACACAATGTTTGCTGTAGTGACACTTGGATCATAGTGGGTGGTGGTGGTGGGGGGGGGGGGGGGGGTCCAGTCCTTTGGAAAAGGCAAAGAGGTCCTTGGGGACTATTGATATTTGCCAAGGGCCCCCTAGAAATTGCTCCACTATAAATGGGCATTTAAAGAAATCTGAAATTCCACAACTGTACTTTAAAACTTAAAGCAGATTACATATTAGGGAAATACTAAAAGGTATGGCAGGAAACAATATTCAAAAATACATTAACAGCAAGAAAAATCTATCCATGGTTTAGTAAGGAAGTTAAGGATAGTATTAGATTAAAAGTTTATAATGTGGCCAAGAATAGTACTAAGCCTGTGGATTGAGAATGTTTTAGAAACCAAAGGGCTACCAAATTAAAAGGGGAAAGATAGAATCAGTAAGCTACACAGGAATATAAAAAGTTAAGAGTTTTACAAGTACATAAAGGGAGAGTAGCTCAAGTAAATATTGGTCCTTTAAAAAGGCAGAGAGCAGAAATTAGGAAATTGCAGAGACATTGAATAAATAGTGTCAGTAGAAGACAATTTACATACCAGGGGGGTAATAGAGGCTAATAAGGGGAGTGAGGAACTTCAGTAATTATCAGAGAAAAAGTATGAGAAAGTCAAGGGACTAAATGCAACAAATCCCAGGACATGATGGCCTACATCCTAGGTTTCTAAGTCACGTAGCTGCACAGATAGTGGTGTGCTGGTTATGATTCACTTCCCCCATCCCCAAAAAGGAGGAGTCTAGATTTCTGGAACAGTTCCAGTAAGATTGAAAGTTAGCAAATGTAACTGCTATTCAAGCAAGGAGAGGAAACAAGGAACTATAGGCCAGCTCTATGGAGGGATCACATTTACAAAGGATTAATCCTTCCGTTGACTGATGTACCATAATGAACGGGTGAAAGTTAATTGAGCTTTACTGCAAAAAAATTAAAAGCAAATGTAAAGCTTAAAAGTGACTTTTCCTTTAATGGTCACTTCGATTGTACAGACACCAATTTCTGCACAAGCCACAATGCACACACTACAGTTGAGCCAGATAATTAAAGTAGATCTATTTGCAAGCTATACTTACAATCTGTAGCTTAATGGTTTTACCCTCTAGTTCTATGGTTCTGATTTTGAAGTCGACACCAATGGTACTGATGTAGCTTTCCGTGTATGTGTCATCCTGAAAGAAACAAAAACTAGTAAGGGGAAGTGAGGTGGCAGTGCCAACATCCAGGTCATGAAAGATCAGTCAAACTGCTTGACAATGTTACATGGTACATTTCAATCTGTTACATTAAGGGTATAGTAGCATAGTTATATTATTGGATAGTAATCTGGAAGCCTGGACAAATCTGGAGACAAGTTCAAATACCACCTGAAATTTTAGACAATTAAAATTTTAAAAATCTGAAATATAAAGCTAGATCTGTAATGACCATGAAATTATCAGATTGTCACTGTAAACCCAGCTAGTTTACCAATGTCACTCTAATCTGACTTGTGACTAGACCCACCTCAATGTGGTTGACTTACTTGGCCTCAAATAGTCCAGCAAGCCACTTTGTAATCAAGGTCCACCACCACCTTAGAGGGCAATTAGGGATGGGTATTAAATGGTGGCCTTGCCAGTGAAAAAAAACATGGCACCTACTCAATCAGAAAAGATCTTTCATGCCATCAGGTACAAGATATTCAATTATTGGATTTTAGAAATAGAAAAAAGGGCAGAGGCACAGTAGATCAAAAAGGTAGATGGATACAAAAGCTCTGAAATTCCCCCAAAAAATGTGATGGGTAAAAACTGAGCAAAGAATACAACCATCAGAAAAAGTGAACAGGCTGGGACCCTTCCCTAAAAAAATGACCTGGAGGTCTTAAATTGTGAAAGGTTGAATAGGGTACACAAAGATGCTTCCACTTATGGGAGAGATCACAACTAGAGATCATAAATATAGAAGTCACTAATAAAATCAATAGAAATTCAGGAAACACTTCAGGGAATGATATGGAATTCACCACCACAAGGAGTAGTGCATTAAGGGGAAGCTATGCAAGTACAAGGGAGAAAATGAAATAGGATATGCAGATATGATTAGTTAAAGTAGGGCTGCAGGAGGCTTGTGTGGAGCAAACGATATAGGCTGGGCCAAATGGCCTGTTTCATTGCTGTAAAACTAATTTCTAGAATGGGTGCCTGGAATTCACTGTCCAGATCTGAGGCAGAAAACACAACTTAAAAGTTGAGGACTTACACCTGAACTGCTGTAACCTGCAAGGCTACAGAACAGGTGCTGGAAGATGGGATTAGACTGAATGGCTAGTTTTCAGATGGCAGACATGGGCTGAATGGCCTCTTTCTGTGCTGTAAATTTTCTATGGTTCTCTGGGTTGGAGTTTACCAATGAAATTATAGATTTCTCAAAAATCTGTGGCAGCATACAAGACAATTATTGCATGTAGTCAATCTTCCTTAGATACAGGGATGGTGCCATAGAAGTGGGAGAATTACAAATGTTATACCCTTGTTCAAAGAAAGGGTGCAAGAATAAGCCCAGCAACTACAGGTGGGAAAGCTGTTAGAAATGATAATCTGGGACAATATAGATTAAGTAAAGCCAGCACAGATTTAAGGTCAAACAATGTAACTTGCAATAGGCAGAGTACTGACTGTACTCAACCAGCCCATACTTGCAAGTCAGAACACAAATGTCTAATGTGCAATTCATGATTGGACAGCACTTATTGAACAAACTAAAAAAGTGCACCAAGAATACTAACAACTAATTTAAAGATTCAGTTGGGCTTGCAATGTGGCTCACTTGTGCTTGCTAGAAGTTACATACATTCATATGCAGGGACTTGTCTTCTATAGGCAAGACAACTAGGCACTGCACCTTTTTAAAAAAAAAGGTCAGGGGAACGATAGTTTCCTGGTGTATTCTCCATGACAATGTCTTGGGAGTCAACTTGCCAACCAATCAGCATCCTTTTCTCATACAGTACAAGTTGTTTCTCCCTTTGGCATTCTTGCATCTGGCTTGGTGCAAGATAAAATGTTTCAATGTCTTTCAGTAATACTCAAGTCCTGTACTACCAAGGTGACCATTTCGAACGAGTTTTTCCTGACGTAGTAACAGAGGGTCATGCAGTTTGCATACATGGACTTCCAAAAATGCATTTGATGAAGTGCCACACAGCTGGTCAGTAAAGTTAGAGCCCAAAAGGGACAATAGTAGCATGGATACAAAGTTGGCTAAGTGACCGGGGTGGGGGAGGGAGGAGGAGAGAAAAAAAAAAAAAGAGTGGTGAATGGTTGTTTTTCTGGATCGGAAGGTATACAATGGGGTCCCCTGGGAGTCAGTATTAGGACCACTGCTTTTCTTGATCTATAGTTGATGGCCTATTGGGTGTACAGGGCACAATTTCAAAATCTGCTGTTAAGCTTGAAATCGCGAATAGTGGATATTGATAGGCTTGCAGAATGGGCAGACAGGTGGCAAATGAAATTTAATGCAGAAACGCATGAAGTGATTCATTTTGGTAGGAATGATTAGGAGTAATACAAAATAAAAAAAAGGGTACAATTCTAAGAGGGGTTCAGGAGAAGGACTGGCGATAAGTATGCACAAACCATTGAAGGTGGCAGGGCATGTTGAGAAAGCACAGGACATACTGGACCCTGGGCTTTAGAAATAGGGGAGTATACAAAAACAAAGTTGATAAATTTGTATAAAATCCTAGTTCGGTCTCAAAATATAATTCCAGGCATCACACTCAAGGACGTGAAGGCATTAGAGTATGCAGAAGATTCACGAGAATAGTTCCAAGGATGAGGAACTTCAGTTACATGGACAGACTGGGAAACTGCCCTAGCTTCAGAAGCTTAATTTTGAACCTTTCACATGAGGGGACTGGACAAAAGTAGATAGAGAAACTGTTCCCATTGGAGGAAGTGTCAAGAGCACAGGACCACTGCTTTGTGATTGGCCAAAGCAGCAATGGTGACTGAGGGAAAAATTTTTAAACATGCAGTAAGTGGTTAGCATCTGGAATGCACTGCCCAAGTAGAATGGAGGCAGATTCAATCATGGCTTTTAAAAGGGAATTGGACAATTATCTAAGTGAAAAATTTTGCAGGGCTACAGTAGAAGGTAGGGGAGTGGGACTAGCCGAGTTGCTCTTAGAGCTGGCACAGACAATGGGCTGAATGGCTTCCTTCTGTGATGTAACTGTTCTATGATTTTCATTGCAGGAATGGTAGAACATTCAGTTTATATGGAGGATTACAAGTTTAATTGCTCTAGATACATGAGCAATACCAACAAGGAGGAAGCTTAACTGTTAAAAAGCTATGAGAATGCCCTACAGCCTCAAGAATTGTACTTGATTTTTCTCTTCTCCCAAGGAGTCATCTGTGGTGACAAGGAAAAGTGTGTGTAATGCAAGCATAAGTAAATTAAATGCTGAACCTCTACCTACATTGAAACAGGTAGGAGTAAAAAAAAAAAAAAATCCTTAGAAGGAACACAGTTCTAGACATTGTTACTGCTGGCCAATAAACCCTAATGACTGAAAAGTGTGGGTGACAAACTAAACTGTAGAAGTAGCACATAAAAGTATTAGAGCATCACAGCTCCAGAATCAAAGCTGAAATCTGCACAAGGAAAGGCCTGAGGCCATTTTATAGCAATTCAAAGAAGTTTATACCAAGTTGGGGCAGTGAGGCTCTATTCTGCAATACTTCATAGCAATAGTAAGCAGTTTGAGCTGCTGGGTCTAACATTAAAACTCTACTGCAGATAGAAATTCTGCAAGATTGGAAAGAATGAACTTCCTAGATCACATGTTCTACAATTCCTTCCTTAAGCCTGTCCACCTCCAACCAAGCTTTTGGTCACCCTTCCTAATTACTCCATCTGACCTGGCATTCATTTTGGACATCTTTGAAGCCTCTTGGTGTCTTTATCATGTTAAAGGTGAAAACCAAGTCAAAGTCACCATTGCAGTAGATGGAGCCAAGAGCACTGCAATCACTTTAGGCACTTTGAATTCAGTGGACTTGCACTGTCAAACACAGCAACTTCAAGCAGTCATTCCAATCACAAATATTCAACACGAGTGAATAACTAAAAAAAAATGTTAAAGCCAACTTCAAAACTGGGATAGGGTGGAGGAAGGCTACAGCTTTAATTTGACTTTCCAGCATTGGGAAACAAAACACAGGAGTGACAATGTCAGTCAAGATTTTAAACACAAGGGACTTACAGCAAACCGGAGCAGCAGACAAGACTTGCCGACACCAGAGTCTCCAATGAGAAGCAGCTTGAACAAGTAGTCACTTTGGATTAAAAAAAAAAAAGAGAAATTGTTAGAGCAATAACTCAATTACAGCAAAAAATGTCAAAGAAAATCTCTCCAATAAAGATTAAAAATGTAAACCCCAATATAACTGCTTCCCCTCCCACAGCTATAATTTTCTTCACCCAAAATCTCATCAGGTGCAGCCTGTGAAAGAGTATATTAAAGCAGTACACAATTTTTCTTTAAGGTGCTTTAAGATACCTTTTAACTAAATAGACTCTACAAACAAAGCTGCCTCAATTGATGCAAGTGATCAGCAGATCCTACCAAGTTAAAATAAGCTGTTACTTAATGGATAAGCACCTTTTTCCTCCTTGTACCCATTTTCTCACTTCAAATGCATATTTAAACTAGGTACCTGCCCTGCCAGCACCAGGCTCTCTGGTAATGTGACCGATTGGGCACCCTTCATGCAATGGTCAGGTTATTCATTGATTTGGGAGATCAGGACAGCTAAATCCAATTCTGTACACATTTTTACAAGTCAGTTTGCTGACTGATTTCCCTCCCTCAGTTCAGCACAGCCTAGTTGGTTATGCTCACTTGATGCTCCAGTGGAGATGTGCTAAAATCAGCAGGGACCGAAGAACTTGGGTCTGTATGGCTATGAAATCAGGCAGCACTATTATCCCAGAGAATAGATCAGGTGATTTCTTATATACAAAAAAAGGGGCAAAAATATAGGGGAGGTGGTGGCACAGTGGTATTGTCACTGGACTAGTAACCCAGAGCATTGCTCTGGGGACATGGGCTCAAATCCAACCACAGCAGAAGGTGGAATTTGAGTTCAATTAATAAACCTGGAATTAAAAAGCTAGTATAATGGTGACCATGAAGCCATTGTCGATTGTTGTAAAAACCCATCTGGTTCACCAATGTCCTTTAGGGAAGGAAATCTGCTGTCCTCACCTGGCCTACATGTGACTCCAGACCCACAGCAATGTGGTTAACTCTTACATGCCCTCCGAAATAGCCTAGCAAACCCCTCAGTTGTATCTAACCACTACAAAGTCAACAAAAATGAAACCACAGACCACCCAGCATCGACCTAGGCACTGGAAACAATGGCAAACCCAGTCTTGTCGACCCTGCAAAATCCTCCTTACTAACATCTGGGGGGCTTGTGCCAAAGTTGAGAGCTGTCCCACAGACGAGTCAAGCAACAGCCTGACAGCCATACTCATGGAATCATATCTGACAATGTCCCAGACACTGCCATCACCATCTCTGGGTATGTCCTGTCCCACTGGCAGGACAGACCCAGCAGAGGTGGTGGTACAGTGGTATACAGTCAGGAGGGAGTTGCCCTGAGAGTCCTCAACATCAACTCTGGACCCCATGAAGTCTCATGGCATCAGGTCAAACATGGACAAGGAAACCTCCTGCTGATTACCACCTACTGTCCTCCCTCAGCTGATGAGTCAGTACTTCTCCATGTTGAACAGCACTTGGAGGAAGCACAGAGGGTGGCAAGGGCACAGAATGCACTCTGGGGGACTTCAATGTCCAGCATCGAGAGGCTCTGTAGCACCACTACTGACTGAGCCCTAAAGGACATATCTGCTAGACTGGGTATGCAGCAGGTGGTGAGGGAACCAAGAGGGGAATATACTTGATCTCGTCCTCACCAATCTGCCTGCCACAGATGCATCTGTCCATGACAGTGTTGGTTGGAGTAACCACAGCACAGTCGTTGGAGAGACGAAGTCCCACCTTCACATTGAGGATACCCTCCATCAAGTTGTATGGCACCACATGCTAAATGGGATAGATTTTGAACAAATTTAGCAATGCAAAACTGGGCATCCATGAGGCACTGCAGGCCATCATTGCCCAGCATATCCCCCACTCTATTACCATCAAGCCAGGAGACCAACCTTGGTTCAAAGAGTGCAGGAGGGCATGCCAAAAGCAGCACCAGGCATATCTCAAAATGAGGGGTCAACCTGGTGAAGCTACAACAGAGGACTGTGTGCCAAACTGCATAAATAGCATGTGATAAACAGAGCCAAGCAATTCCATAACCAACAGATCAGATCTAAGCTCTGCAGTCCTGCCACATCCAGCCATGAATGGTGGACAATTAAACTGCTGGAAGAGGTGGTTCCACAAATATCCCCATCCTCATAATGGGGAGCCCAGCAGTGCAAAAGACAAGGCTGAAGCATTTGCAACAATCTTCAGCCAGAAGTGCAGAGTTGACGATCTATCTCTGCCTCCTCCTGAAATCCCCAGCATCACATGCCAGACTTCAGCCAATTCGATTCACTGCATGTGATATCAAGAAACAACTGAAAGCACTGGATACTGCAAAGGATATGGGCCCTGACAAAATTCTGGCAATAGTACTGAAGACCTGTGCTCCAGAACTTGCTGCACGCCTAGCCAAACTGTTCCAGTACAGCTTGGAACACTGGCATCTACCCTGAAATGTGGAAAATTGCCCAGGTATGTCCTGTACACAAAAAGCAGGACAAGTCCAACCTGACCAATAACTGCCCAATCAGCAGTAAAGTGATGGAAGGTATCAGTGCCATCAAGTGGCACTTATTTAGCGATAACCTGCTCAGTGATGCTCAGTTTGGGTTCCACTAGGGCCACTCAGCTCCTGACCTCATTACAGCCTTGGTTCAAACATGGACAAAAGAGCTGAACTCAAGAGGTGAGGCGAGTGACTGCCCTCAACATCAAGGCAGCATTTGACAAGAGTATGGTATCAAGGAGCCCTAGCCAAACTGAGGTCAATGGGAATCGGGGGAAAACCCTCCGCTGGCTGGAGTCATACCTAGCACAAAGGAAGATGGTCGTGGTTGTTGGAGGCCAATCATCTGAGCTCCAGGATATCACTGCAGGAGTTCCTCAGGGTAGTGTCCTAGGCCCAACCATCTTCAGCTGCTTCATCAATGACCTTCCTTCAATCATAAGGTCAGAAGTGGGGATGTTCACTGATGAATGCACAATGTTCAACACCATTCGTGACTCCTCAGATACTGAAGCAGTCCGTGTAGAAATGCAGCAAGACCTGGACAATATGAAGGCTTGGGCTGATAAGTGGCAAGTAACATTTGTGCCACACAAGTGCCAGGCAATGACCATCTCCAATAAGAGAATCTAACCATCTCCCCTTGACATTCAATGGCACTTGCTGAATCCCCCACTAACATCCTAGGGGCTACCATTGACCAGAAACTGAAGTAGCCATATAAATACCATGGCTACAAGAGGTCAGAAGCTAGGAATCCTGAGGAGTGTAACTCCCCAGAGCCTGTCCATCTACAAGGCACAAGTCAGGAGTGTGATGGCATACTCCACTTGCCTGAATGGGTGCAGCTCCACACCATCTAGGAGAAAGCAGCTCACTTGATTGGTACCCCATCTACATTTCACTCCCTCCACCACTGACAGTGGCGGCAGTGTGTACCATCTACAAGATGCACTGAAGCAACACACCAAGGCTCCTTAGACAGCACCTTCCAAACCCATGACCTCTACCAACTAGAAAGACAAGGGCTGCAGATGCATGGGACCACCACCTGTAAGTTCCCACCCAAGTCACACCATCCTGACTTGGAACTACATCGCCAATCCTTCAGTCACTAGGTCAAAATCCTGGAACTCTTCCCAACAGCACTGAATGTACCTAACGCACATGGACTGCAGCAGTTCAAGAAAGCAGCTCACCAAGGGCAATTAGGGATCGGCAATCAATGCTGGTCTGGCCAGCGACACCCACATCCCATGAAATAAAAAGAGATTTGTATCCTGCCCAATAGCATCAAGTCAGCACTTTATATAGTAGGAAACCCTTTTCCTCTTTCAATGCCTAATTCACAAGCAGCCTAGAACAATGCTACTCAGGATCGCCAATATATATTTACTTAAACTTGCAATCCCTTGGGAATGCAAATACTGATGGTCAACTAATCAGGCTGTAATCTACCACCCTATTGCAGTGTTGATTAGGTTAAGCCCTCAGCTCACCATGGCAAAAAGCTCCTGATCTCGAAACAAAAACATGCTAGGAACTTAAAAGGACAGTTGGGAAAGGCAGCTACACATGGCCTGCTTCTGTGCTGTAATATTCTAGGCAATCAGGCCCTTCATGTCTTTGCCAGCCAAAAAGACATCTAGCCCAATTTCTCTTTCCAGCTTTCTGTAGCCCAGAAGGCTACAGCACACTTGAAGTAACTACCCAAGCATTTTTTTTTTTTTAAGTTTCTGCATCTACCATCCCGAGTTCCAGACCTCCATCACCCAATGGGTGAAAAAAATCAACTCCTCTAAATCTTCTGCCTTAAATCTCCTCAGCCTCTTTTGTTCCAACGAGAGCTCCAGCCTATCCAATCTTCCCTCAGCTAAAATTATCCAGTCCAGGCAACATTCTCAAATCTGCTCTGGGATTATCACATTCTTCCTCTAATGGAAAGAGAATAGTATGCAGTACTCTTAACTGTGGCCTAGTGTTTTGTACAGTTCTAGCACAACCTTTGATTTATTCCATGCCTTGGATAATGAGGTATCCTGTCACCTACAGGGAATTTGTGGACATACACCAGGTTCCTCTTTCCTCCACATTTCAGTATTGTACTGTTTACCATGTATGCCCTCCCAAATGCTTTACTACTTGTGAATTCCATTTACCACTTTTCTGCCCACCTGACCAGTACATTGCTATCCATAGCTTTCTTTCTCACTATCAATTTTTGTATCACTTGCAAACTTTAGTTATGCCTCCTAAATTTAAGTCCAAATCAGACAGACACTCACACACTGTCCCCATTGTTAAGACAGATGCAAAGTATTCAGTAAGAACTATGCCCATATCTTCTGCCTCCACTGTATTACTCAATTATAGTACTAAACAGGTTCTGTTAACAAGCACATCACCTGCCTGAATTCAAATGTGCATGAGTTACCTAGGATAACAAATGCTACATCTGAAAATGGAATTAGCAAGGTTGAATTATGTACCAGAGAATTCTGGGCATCATTTATAATGGAGTATTCCTTGCATGGTGAAAACTTTACCTATCGTTATTGAACTCCAATTGAGGGGACCCAAAGAACTGCAGACATCAAAAAAAGTTTGGTTGGGTGTTTTGGGGAAACTGGTTCCCTCATTTGCCTTTCTCCACCCCACCCCCTCAAAAGGAAGAATGATTGTTTTCCAATGTTGCACCAGTTGCTGCAATTTCAACTTGTGGAATGGGTTAAAAAAGTCAGCAAAAGCTAGATTTCAAAAAGTTAAATATTTTCTGCAACATGCAGAGTGAAGATCAACCCAAATTTAATTATACACATCTAGCAAAGTGAAGTAGGCACATTTCAATACTGATTAGCTCACCAGCATGAAAACTATTGCTCTCCAAAGATGCTGCCTGATCAGTTTCTAGTAATTTTTCATATTTTAGTACTATTTGTATGGAATAGCTACAGACTGATGCTGTTCACTTAATGCAGCCAACAATTAATGAGAAGGCAGTCTTTTTGGTTAAGGAATAATCTGTAGTAAGAATGGGCCAATTTTTGCCAAGTAATGGAAGACAAACAGCACAGGTGGCAGCTATTTGGCCCAGAGTTCACGATGGCTGTCCGGAGCAGTGCTGTTCAAGTGACAAGAAACTGCAGGCATGACCAATTTAGCTTAAAACAAAACCAAATCAGTCTGCTAGTCTTGCTGTTGGTTTGGAGACTGCCAAAGTCAATACCTTTTTGGCTAGCAATCAGCCAATATTGGGGTCCAACTGGCATCAGTCCAATTGACTTATTAGATGCAGCATCAGATGTAGTTTAGCAAAATTTCAATATCTTCTGCAGTCAGGTTGCCATTATCTGTGTAGCTCAACTCTCAAGTTGGACTTCAGTGACTGAAATACTTACTGTCCAGTCACAAAGCTTACCCAATTCTCTTGCATTACAGCAAGATATGCTTTTATGCGTGCTATGCCATATGATACACTGCATCATTCTTGGACAGCTCCACTTTATGATGTGCAGGTGTTTTAATCACTGTTAACAGGACAAGTCTAAACTAACAAACAGTCAGAGGTTAAAGTTTAAATTGCTGTTGGCAAGGGAAACGTGCAGATTAGAAAGTGTTTGAAATTCCCAGGTCCAAAAGGGATGCTTAAAACAATCTTGCATTTACAGATTTCTCTCCCTAGACTAAACAAATTATCTAAAGAACTTCCATTGAATTTTCTACATTCTTAAACCACTGCATACAATTATCTCCACCCTCCAACATCTGTGCTGCAGCCGCTCAAAGTGGAGAACTTGAACTTATGTAGAGGCTTTCCTAATCTCAGGATACCCAAAGTCCCTTATAGCCAATGAAATACTTCCAAATGCAGTCATGTAAAGCAGGAAATGTAGTCAGGTCCTATAACCAACAATTAAATTACTAGATGGTCTGTTTTAGTGATGTTAGTTGAGGGACAAATATTGGCCAGGACACAGAATTCCCCAACTCTTCAAATAATGCCATAGGATCTCAAATTGACTTGAGGTAGATAGCCCACACTTCCTTTGTTGTGCATGTTTTTTTTTTTGCACAGTAACTCAATAGCAGATTTGTGTTCAGCCTCATGGAAACTTGCTGTGCAGCTTAGAGAAAATATCAGAGCCTTTGTTTAGCTGATCAGAAAGATATCACCTACTACAGTAGTCTGCTTTGCTGAAGCATCAGTCTAGCTCATGCTTGCCTCTGGAGTGAGGCTTGAATTACACAAACAGAAAATAGGAGCAGCAGTAGGCTATTCAGCCCTGCTCTTTCTTTCATTATGATCATGGCTGATCATCCAACTCTGTAGTTTGTTCCCACTTTTGCCCCATACCTGTTAGACCCAAGAGCTAACTCCTTTTTGAAAACAATTTTTGGCCTCAACTGCTTTCTGTGGTAGTGAATTCCATAGGCTCACCACTCTGGGGGAAGAAATTTCTCCTCATCTCAGTCCTGAAAGGTTTACCCCATTTCCTTAGACTTTGACCCCTGGTTCTGGGGTCCCACCATCAGGAACATCCTTCCTGCATCTACCCTGTCAAGTCCTGTTAGAATTTTATAGATTTCTATGAGATCCCCCCTCACTCTTCTGAACTCCAGCAAATATAATCCTAACCAACTCAATCTCTCCTCAGGTCAGTCCCACCATCCCAGGAATCAGTCTGGTAAACCTTTGCTGCACTCCCTCTATAGCAAGAACATCCTTCCTCAGATAAGGAGACCAAAACAGCACACAATATTCCAGGTGTGGCCTCACCAAGGCCCTGTATAATTGCAACAAGACATCCCTGCTTCTGTACTCTAATCCTCACTATGAAGGATAACAAACCATTTGCTTTTTTTTTTAAAAACCGCCTGTTGCGCCTGCATGCTTACCTTCAGCGACTGGTGTATGAGAACACCCAGGTCTCTGCATATTCCCTTCAGTTTTGGGTCAAATAATCTGCCTTCCTGTTTTTTGCTACCAAAGTGGATAACCTCACATTTATCCACATTATACTGCATCTGCCATGCATTAGCCCACTCATTCAACTTGTCCAAATCACCCTGAACCCTCTCTGCATCCTCCTCACAACTCACCCTCCCACCCAGTTTTGTGTCATCAGCAAATTTGGAGATATTACATTTAGTTCCCTCATCGAAATCATTTATATATTGCGAATAACTGGGGTCCTAGCATCAATCCCTGCAGTACCCCACTAGTCACTGCCTGCCATTTGGAAAAACACCCACTATCCCTGTTTAGTGTCTGCCAACCAATTTTCTATCCATCGCAATGCACTACCCCCAATCCCACCACTTTAATTTTACATGCTATTCTCTTGTGGGACTTTGTCGAAAGCCTTCTGAAAGTCCAAATAAACCACATCCACTGGCTCCCCCTCATCAACTCTACTAGTTACATCCTCGAAGAATTCAGATTTGTCAAGCATGATTGCGCTTTTGTAAATCCATGCTGACACTGCCCGATTCTACCACTGTTCTCCAAGTGCTCTGCTATAAAATCTTTGATCATGGATTCTAGAATTTTCCCCACTACCGATGTCAGGCTGACTGGTCTAATTCCCTGCTTTCTCTCCAACTCTCTTTTTAAATAGTAGGGTTACATTAGCTACCCTCCAATTTGTAAGAACTGTTCGAGTCTATAGAACCTTGGATGACCAATGCATCCACTATTTCTAGGGCCACTTCCTTAAGTACTCTGGGATGCACATCAGGCCCTGGAGATTTATCAGCCTTTAATCCCATCAATTTCCCCAACACCATTTCTCTACTAATACAGATTTCTTTTAGTTCCTCTCACTAAGCCCCGTGTTCCCCAACATTTCTGGTATGATATTTGCATCCTTTGTGAGGACTGAGCTAAAGTATGCATTTAGTTGGTTAGCCATTGCTTTAATCCCATAATAAATTCCCCTGATTCTGATTGTAAAGGGACCTACATTTGCCTTCACCAATCTTTCTCTTCACATACCTATAGAAACTTAGTTTATGTTCCCTGCAAGCTTGCTCTCACTATTTTCCCCTTCTTAATCAATCCCTTGGTCCTCCTTTGCTGAATTCTAAACTACTCCCAATCCTCAGGTCTGGTTTTTCCTGGCAAATTTATATGCCTCTTCCTTGGATCTAATTGGATGGCAAGCTGCCATCTTGGGCAGTGGGTAGCACTCATCTCCCAAGTGTTCAAACTACAATCCAGGATTTGCACATATCATCCAGACAGTGTTCAGTCTAGGGTTAGCAAGTGCTACCTTCAAATGAAGTTAATCAAGGCTCAGTCTGCCCTTTCTGGCACTATTAAAACAGGAGACTCCCTTCAAGCACTAGCTAGCATTCCTCTTAAAAAGGGACAGCTAATGGCTCCTTTCAATGTAGTAAACTGTATTCGCTGCTCACAACAAGGTCCCCTCTACATTGGAGATGCCAAAAGCAGACTGGGTGACCGCTTTGCAGAATACTGCTGCTCAGTCCGCAAGCAGGACCCTGAGCTTCTGGTTGCTTGCCATTTTAACATTCCCCCCTGCCCTCGTGCTCACATCTCGATCATGGGCTTGCTGCAGTGTTCCATTGAACATCATTGCAAGCTCGAGGAACAGCATCTCATTTACCAATTAGGCACACTACAGCCTGCAGGACTGAACATGGAGTTCAATCATTTCAGAGCATGACAGGCCCCCCATTTTACTTGTTACAAACAAAATTAAAAAGTATGTTTATTTTGCACCTTAGTTTGTTCAGTTTGCTTACCCACTGATTTTTTTTTTCATGTTTGTACTTGCTGCTGTTCAATATTCAGTACATTAACACCCTACCTGTACTAATGCTTTGTCTTTCAACACACCATTAACATAGTTTGCCTTTGCTCCATGACCTTTTGGTCAGCTATGTGACCTTGTCCAATCTACACCTTCTCCTTTGTTATCTCTTGCCCCACCCCACTTGCTTATAACCTGTGACTTTTCTAATATTTGCCAGTTCCGAAGAAGGGTCACTGACCCAAAACGTTAACTGCTTCTCTTTTCACAGATGCAGTCAGACCTGCTGAGTATTTCCAGCATTTCTTGTTTTTATTTCAGATTTCCAGCATCTGCAGTATTCTATTATAATGGAATCAGTGCTGCTTGTGAAATCTTGTGCAAAATGGCAACTGCACTTCAAAAGGAATTAAAGTATGAAGTGACATTGGAGTACTCCAGAAAAGTACTACATAAATAAACTGTCCTCTGGCTTAAAGTTACTTCATGAAAAGAACAAAAATACTTTGTTCTACAGTCAGGAGTTCATCAATTTCACCAAAAGAAAATTAGAGTTAAAGTGAATGGAATTAGAAGTCAATGTTGTCTTGAATAGGCATTTGACTTGGTCATGAGTGACTGAAATTCACATGCTGACTTCAAACTTCAGCAGTTAGACTCATTTCCATTTAAGGACACAAGAGTAAGTCAAATGTCAGAAATATCAGGGTCAGAAGTGTTTCCGTTCATTAAGATTCCTTAGTTCATCATGTATCTTTCATAGTCAGATTTTTCCTGAGGATTCAGCAAGTCAATATTCAACCCAAAGTTAATTATCCACTCTTGCTCTTCTGGAAAGAAGCCAACACCCCAAAAGTGGCTCAGTACAATTTGTAGGTCTACAGTTTAGAAATTGAACTCAAGGACAATATTGGGGGGGGGGGGGGGGGGGGGGGGAAAAGAGAAAAGAGAGAGAAAGAGGAAAGAGAGAGAGAGAGCAGGAAAGAAGGAAAGGAGAGACATTTGGAACATAGTTGAAGGAACAGCTGCAGGCAAGGGTAGAGATATCCCACCACACTGAATAAAGAGTGTACCAAAAATACATCTCCTGGGCTTCTCAGTCATGCATTCCAGCTGCAGTTGCCAACCCACTGGGCTCCCCTACACCTGAAGGAGCCTGAAGCCTCAGATTCTTGAGCAGTTCACATATTCATCTGCAGTCTAGTATCTAGCAGAGTACAATGGCTTCATTTTTAGCAGTTCATAAAAGGCTGGTCATTTCAGAGAAATGAAGACCCCAAGCAGCAGTCAGCCATTAATTCAATTGGTCACATTTCCATTGCAAAATGGTCCACAGATGAACAGTATGCAGTTCTATTAATCCCTGACCCTCAATATGCACCACTGGACCAAAGGAAGCAGATTTGGGAACTAGCTTCATGAATTGGTTTGAAGAAAAATTACATTTAAAAAGGCATGATGGTAGCAGACTGAAAAATTCACTGGAGGCTGGACTTGAAAAGCCAATTCTATTTTGTCTGAATTAGGGCTCATTTGGATTCTTTAGCTTTTAAAAAAGAATGTGATTCAAGAGATTACAGGATTTGATTCAAGGGGCATTAGAATATGGATTTCAAGTGCTAGTTTCTTCCAAATCTTGGCCTTGCTTCTGTTGTACAATCTATACTTTTTCCTTGAACTCTCCATTCTTCCCTTCCCCCACTCCTTTACCTCACCACAGTTTACTTTCAGCTAATTAGGCCCCACGGTCTGGAATTAACTCCCTAAACCCTTCAGTACTCATTTCATTTTAAAATACTCTAAAATCCACTTTTGAGAAATGCTTAGGTCATCCCTCCCTACATCATCTCAGGCTCAGCATGTTTGATTAAAATCCAAATCACTTGACTGTAGTGGCTTAAGGAGGCAGCTCACCACCTTCAAGGGCAACAAGGATGGGCAACAAATGCTGGCCTTGCTAGCGATGCCCATATCCCATGAAAAAAAAAACTTTACAGCCAATGAAGTGCAGTCACTTAATGTAGGAAAGGTGACAGCTAGTGTACAGCAGCTAAGTTACCCTCATTTTCAAATCCCTCCATGGCCTCCCCATTTCTGTAACTTCTTCCAGCCTTTCAAGCCTCATTATCTATGCTCCAGTTCTGGCCTCCTGTGTATCCCCAAATTCATTGCTGCACCATTGGTGGTAGTGCTTTCATTGACCAAGCCCTAAACTCAAATTTCCACCCCAACGGCAGAAGCAGCATGCGATGGACAGAGCTAAGCGATTCCATAACCAACAGATCAGATCTAAGCTCTGTAGTCCTGTGACATCCAGCCGTGAATGGTGGACAATTAAACAACTAACTGGAGGAGGTGGCTCCACAAATATCCCCATCCTCAATGATGGGGGAGCCCAGCACATCAGTGCAAAAGACAAGGCTGAAGCATTTGCAACAATTTTCAGCCAGAAGTGCAGAGTTGATGATCCATCTCGGCCTCCGCCTGAAGTCCCCAGTATCACAGATGCCAGACTTCAGCCAATTCGATTCACTCCGCGTGACATCAAGAAACGACTGAAGGCACTGGATACTGCAAAGGCTCTGGGCCCCAGCAATATTACTGAAGACCTGTGCTCCAGAACTTGCTGTGCCCCTAGCCAAGCTGGTCCAGTACAGCTACAACACTGGCATCTATCCTGCAATGTGAAAAATTGCCCAGGTATGTCCTGTACACAAAAAGGACAAGTCCAACCCAGCCAATTACATCCCCTTCAGCCTACACTCAATCATAAGTAAAAAGTGATGGAAGGGGTCAACAGTGCCATCTTAGCAATAACCTGCTCAGTGACACTCAGTTTGGGTTCCGCCAGGACCACTCAGCTCCTGACCTCATTACAGCCTTGGTTCAAACATGGACAAAAGAGCTGAATTCCAGAGATGAGCAGAGAGTGACTGCCCTTGACATTAAGGCAGCATTTGACTGAGTATGGCATCAAGCAGCCCTAGCAAAATTGAGGTCAATGGGAATCAGGGGGAAACCCTCTGCTGGTTGGAGTCATACCTAGCACAAAGGAAGATGGTTGTGGTTGTTGGAGGTCAATCATCTGAGCTCCAGGACATCACTGCAAGAGTTCCTCAGAGTAGTGTACTAAGCCCAACCATCTTCATTTGCTTCAATGACCTTCCTTCAATCAGGTGGTCAGAAGTGGGGATGTTCACTGATTGCACAATGTTCAGCACCATTTGTGACTCCTCAGATACTGAAGCAGTCTTTGTAGAAATGCAGGAAGACCTGGACAATATCCAGGCTTGGGCTGATAAGTGGCAAGTAACATTTGTGCCACACAAGTGCAAGGCAATGACCATCTCCAACAGGAGAGAATCTAACCATCTCCCCTTGACATTCAACAACATTACCATCACTGAATCCCCCACTAACATCCTAGGGGCTACCATTGACCAGAAGCTGAACTGCAATAGCCATATAAATACAGTGGCTACAAGTGCAGGTCAGAGGCTAGGAATTCTGCAGTGAGTAACTCACCTCCTGACCCCCCCCAAAGCCTTTCTACCACCTAGAAGGCACAGGAGTGTGATGGAATACTCTCCACTTGCCTGGATGGGTGCAGCTCCAACAACACTCAAGCAGCTAGACACCATCCAGGTCAAAGCAGCCCGCTTGATTGGCACTGCATCTACGAACGTTCACTCCCTCCACCACCAATAGTGGCAGCGGTGTGTACCATCTACAAGATGCACTGAAGCAATGCACCAAGGCTCCTTAGACAGCACCTTCCAAACCCGTGACTTCTACCAACTAGAAGGACAAGGGCAGCAAATACATGGGAACACCACCTGCAAGTTCCCCTCCAAGTCTCACCATCCTGACTTGGAACTATATCACTGTTCCTTTACTGTCACTGGGTCAAAATCCTGGAACTCCCTTCCTAACAGCACTGTGGGTGTACCTACCCCACATGGACTGCAGCGGTTCAAGAAGGCAGCTCACAACCACCTTCTCAAATGTAATTAGGGATGGGCAATAAATGCTGGCCTGGCCAGCGACGCCCACATCCCATGAATGAATAAAAAAACCCTCTTCATGCCCGGACTTCCTTTGACCGACTTGGTTACCTATTTGACAATCCCCTTATGTAACTCGAGTCACATTTCATCTGCATACTCCTGTGAATTACCTTGGGACTTTTAAAAACAATGTTAAAGGCACCATATAAAATGAGTAATGTTAGCTCCATACACAAATATTGTAACCAAAATCTTAGCTATATGTATATGCAAAATATTTGCATTGGGATTATTTGTGTATGGAGTTAAGCATTCCTATTGCAGGACTAATTATGTAATTTAACTGCAGCTGCACAGATTAGTCAGACAGACATTGACCTTTAATCAGGACAACAGCTCAGTCAGTTTTTGAAGGACTGACTTGAGCTACTTTTAACATTTGAGATTAGACTGATGTTCATTTCCCCTTTTCTTTCATCACTCTGCATCAAGTGTCTCTTGGACTTGACAGCAGCCAACTCGAACTTCTCAAACCTGCATTTCTGGTTCTCCACTAGCACTAAAGGTCAAATATCTGAAAACTAATCAAGTTAGGAATGTGTGTCTCCGGGTAAGCAGCTTTAGCTGTACTTCATTTTAATTACAAGCAGTATACTGGCAATAATTCAGGAGTACTGATTAAAAAGCAGGCCAATAAAATGTTACCTCTTGAACCAAAAATTTGCTAATACTTAGGATTAAAATTCCGACATCCTCTTCCCTGCCCTTGCACCCCACCCACCCCCCCCAACCATACACAAAATCACTTATAACCAGATAAATGGATGATTACCAATCATTTTAGCATATATAGCACAGGGCAGCACAGTGGAGGGTGGCGCAGTGGCTAGCACTGCAGCCTCACAGCTGCAGGGACCTGGGTTCGATTCTGGGTACTGCCTGTGTGGAGTTTGCAAGTTCTCCCTGTGTCTGCGTGGGTTTCCTCCGGGTGCTCCAGTTTCCTCCCACAAGCCAAAGACTTGCAGGTTGGTAGGTAAATTGTGGCAATTTATAATGGCCACTAGTATAGGTAGGTGGTAGGGAAATATAGGGACAGGTGGGGATGTTTGGTAGGAATATGGGATTAGTATAGGATTAGTATAAATGGGCGGTTGATGGTCAGCACAGACTCGGTGGGCCGAAGGGCCTGTTTCAGTGCTGTATCTCTAATCTAATAACAGGCCATTCAAACCAACTAGTCTACACTGATTGTCCACATGGGCCTCCTCCCATCTTTCTGCATCTAACCCCATCAGCATATCCTTCTGCTTTGTGTTTATTAGCTTCTGCTTAAATGCATTTATACTATTCACTGTGGCATGGGCTCCCAATAAATACAATTTCACTCTGAATAGACACTAAACTGGTTTAAAATTAAATTTGAAAGTCAGGGATTAGGAATCATGACTCAATTTACCTCGAAGCAGAGTGGCAATATCTCCAAGATGGCTTGCTTTATTTTGTTTGGGAGCCAGCCTTTGGTTAAACTCCAGCTCAAATCAGGCGTTATTTTTTAAAAAAAAACACATGATCTGTGTAAAGTGAAATCACTTCACTATGGTTATAGTCTGGTTTTGTTGGATGACGTTTGAGTATATTAAATACACACGACTTGAATTTTGCACCACTGAGTTATCAGAACCCAGGTTCAGTAGAATTCAGATCTTGCTTTGAGGAATTAAAAAAATCCACCTGATGAAAGCAACATCTCCTACATACATTTTATCCCACTGTCAGGGCTTCTGAAGTTTCTACTCCAGAAAGCTCAGTCAGCCCTGCCTCCAAGCTGCGATTAAGTCACGTACTTCCTTCATCCAGTGTTAGTCAAGAATCACCACAGTTTACTTCACATTCCTCGGCCCCAGGACTACAAACCTGGAATTTCTGCCTCAGCTTTGACTTAGACTATTTTTTTTTTTATAAATATAGTGCCTTTAACAGTATAGAAAGCCATTCCAAAGTTCTTCAGGAGCAAAGAACAAAATGAACACTAAGTGTTTTGAAGGTCTTTTAAAATGTTGAGGTGCATAGAAACAAATTTACAGCATAGGCCATTCAGCCCATCTTGTCTTTGCCAGCCAAAAAAAATTATCCACCCCAATCAGACTTTGCAGCTTTTTGTCCAGACCTCTGATTGACACTTCAAGTGTCATAACCTACCAAGTACTTTTTTTTTTTAAAAAAAAAGAGACAATTTCTGCCTTTACCACCCTTTCATGCAATGGAGTTCCACACCACCGTCAAGGAAGAATTTCTCAATTTCCAATTGTCAATGCTTTAAATCTATGCCCCTGGTTACTGACGTCCAAGAAAAATAGGCCCTTCCTATCCAGTCCTCATCTCAAATCTCCTCCGCCTCCTCTGGTCCAAAAGAAAATAACCCCAGCTGATCTGATCTTTCAAAATTTTCCATTCTGGCAGCATCCTCTAAATTTCCACTGTAACCTCTGGCAAGATCACATCCTTCCTGTAATATGACGAACTGCACAGTACAGTAGCAGTGTAGCAATATATGTACACTTCTAGCATAACCTCCCCCCACTCTTGTATTCTTGCCTCAGCTAATAACCAAGATATCCCATATGCTTTAACCACCTTCAGTGCAATTCACCTTGGCTTTAACATCCTGCTTTACGAGCTTTGACTTTGCACAGTCGATGTGGAATTAGAAGGTTCCGAAACCTGACAACTACAGGATACACAAGCATGCCCAGCAGACAACCCAATTTGATAAGTCTCCTTTACATGCAAATCAGGAGGAAATTTTGCCTATTGTCATAAGCAAACAGTGAACTCTCACTGCTGAAGAGTAAAAAGCACCATCCCAGTCCCTTTAGTGGCTGCAATACACTGCTAATCACAAATTCCAGTAGAAAGTCAAATAAAGTCTAACAGCTTTTAAGAGGGAAAGACCGAAGCTAAAAATCAGATTGCTTCCACTTGGTGCCAGCCTGTTGATGAAAGCTCACTAAAAAGTGTAGAGCTGTTTATCAAGTCACTGTGGATTTAATAAACCAAAATGGAGTCATCATGGGAGGGAAGAAATGACAGCATTTGAGCCTGAAATTTTGCCATACTAATGGCAGCAAAATGTATCAATTACTCCCAACACTAACAGCAACATCTTGTCTTAGACATGTTAAATGCAGAAATCCAGAAGTTGCCAATGATTCTATGTTCCACTACATGTGTGCTTGAGATTCCATTCCCCACCAGTGCAATCAAGTAGAATCATTGAACTGACATGAACTTCTACTGATACACCATTACTCCAAGAACACTTGGAAAGATATGACTGTTTAAAAACCCACTGTAGAGTTTATAATCACCTTCTAGCCTCAGATAAATTGAGGAAGGCACAGTTTCTCCATACCACATTTCTAAAAGTTTTTATTTTAAAACTTTAATTCTATGGGTATGACAGATTTAATTTTAAATTTGATAGCAAAAAAGTGAAAAGAAATTCAGTGGGTTTTCTTCCTGGTTGAGAATACTTCATTTGATTGGTTGTTTACTCTGCTTAGTGACACTGTTGCTGGACCCCAAGTTTAAATCTGGTGCCAAGAATATTAGGAAAAGGGGAAAATCCACGAGGTCATATCTTTGTAAGCAGATTTCTTCAAAGTCAGAGGGACTGCTGTGACTTTACTAGCAAAACAAAAAAAATCCAGGCTTTGAAACTCAATACTCTCAAGCACAAATGTTTAAGTGTAGCCACTTAGTTAGGCAATTGCAACTCACAGCAATAGATAATAGTTAAATTACTGATTAGTCAGAGGAGTTAGTGGAGGGACAAAATGTCAGAACACTGGGAGAACTCCCTAGTCCTTCAATGTTAGATCTTTTACATCCAAAACTTCATGATTAACAGCCACACTTCCCATAGTTACCCACATTCAGTAGACTCTCAGCCCAAGACTTCAGTTACATATCAGTGCACAAGTAACAGCAAACTATGGAATGAAACATCAGAACCAGATTTATTCCTCCAGTTTCTAGGCAGCTCTTGACCAATATGTATCCCTCAAACCACTAACAATTCTGGTGATTAGTCACATTGCTTTTTGTAAGAGCTTGTTGCATTTCCTATATTAGCAACTAACTTAAAGTAGTCAAAAAGTACATCTGTAAAATGACATCCTAAAGGCACTATAGAAACTTTTTTGCAGATAATGAGTAGGGTGGTCAAATGGTTCCAGCTGGGAAGGAAACCCAATACAGCATTAGTGCATCCAACAAAAGTATGCCTGCACAATGTGTTGCTGAACCAGTTAGTTAATGGAGAGTTTTTTTTTTTAAAGTTACCTTTAATCTAAAAAAAAAAAATGCTGGAAATATTCAGGTCAGGCAGCATTTGGAGAGAGAAAAAAAGAGTTAATGTTTCAGGATGAAAGGTTACTGACTTGCAACATTAACTCTCCACAGATGCTGCTCAATCTGCTGAGCATTTTCAACATCTGCAGTATTTTGCTTTGGTATTAGAAACTTGAAAGTTAGTCCTGACTGAAGTGCTGGAAAAGCCCCTCAGGTGGAAAAAAGGCTGATCACTATTGGTGCTGGAAAGACCCTTTCTAAATCGATTTTACCTGCTGCTGCAAGCTAGGCTAAAATTAGTTTTTCAACTCTTGCAAGAAATTGCCCCCAGCAGACCACAAAAAGTTCAGAAATAATGGTTTAAAAAAAAAGACACCACTTCAAGCAAAATTGTTTTTCCTTTCTAGAGTGAATTTAACCCATCACAAGTCAGCCATTCTCCCACCATGCTGAAAAATAACCCCTGTATGCCAGACAAAGATTCAAGAAAGGCAGAGCTGCCACAGGAATATCCTTAAAATAGCAACATTGCTTCATGAATAGCACGTCCCTTCATAGTCTCATCATTGCCTTTTTGTTAGGCTCTTTCCAAATCCAATACCCAAAAATCACTATTCCTCCTACAAGTTTGGCCCATTCCCCTCCCCCTCTTCAACACTGTAGCCCTCACATTCAGGAGGCTAGGTAATGCGCTTTGGAATTCCCTCCCTGAATCCAGGAGCAATCCCCCTACACTATGAAGTGTCCATTTGGTCCAATAAGTGGAAAAGCAGTATTTTGCTTTTGTATTAGAAAATATTTTTTTCGTGTACAAAAGTTAAGTGCACGCACAAGATTTTCACGATCTATGTCAACTTAGTCAGTCTAGACTGTTAAAGTGTTGGAAAAGCTGAACTACCTTGGGCTATTTAAGAGTGGCTAAATGGGTATGATAAATCAAGTGGTTTATGTAATGACATTCTGGAGCACATACACCTGTTGTAGATTTCACTAATTAAATAGAGTGCTTGAAAATTATGGGAATATAATTTCTGAAGGTTGAAACTCAAACAGAATTGAATGTTTAAACAATCTTGACGTTAAACTACGTGCCAATCATTCCTTAGCAATGTTCAATCTGCAGTGAAGAGACAAGTGTTGACTGAAATTAACTGGCACTTAGTGCTCTTTACACCACTCAATAATTGATGTAATTGCAACAAGTTTTAGAATAAATGGGACATTGATACTAAGTCAGTGAGAATTCAGTATTGCAAAATGGGGTTAATGGGTAGCTATTCTACAAATTGTACTTTGGCCCAATCATACACTTAAACCAATGAGCTGAGGACTGCAATGTTACAGGAAAAAGTTCACTAGATAAGTAGCTAAAAGGATTTAACCAGTCATTTACACTATAAGAGGCAGCCATTTAGTCCACAAGTCCATGCCAGCTCTCCAGAGCTATGCTGTCAGTTGCACTGCCCCAGTTCAATCCCTATAGCCCTGCAAATCTCAGGTGGCCACCCAACTTCCTTTTGAAGGAAATGATTATCTGCTTGCACCACCCTTGTAGGTAGAGATCCAGGTCATTACCACCTGCTGCATAAAAAAAGCCTCATATTCCTCCTGCATCTCTTGCAGATGATCTTTCAATCTGCATCCCTAGACCTTGTACCATTGTTTAATGGGAACAGCTTTTCCTTGTTTAACTTATCCAAGCTGATCATAATCTTGTACACTTCTATTAAGTATCCCCTCAATCTCCTTTGTTCCGAGAACAAACCCAGCTTTTCTAACCCAAACTAGTAACTAAAATCCTCCATCCTTGGAACCATCCTGGTAAATCTCCTCTGCACCAAGGATCCTCACATCCTTCCTGAAGTGGTAACCAGAACTGGATGCAGTACTCCAGTTGGGGCCTAGAGCTTTATGAAGGTTCATTAGAACTTCCTATATGCTTTACTAACAACTCTCCATGTCCTGCCACCTTCAAAGATCTATGCGCATGCACCCCCAGGTCCCTCTGTTCCTGCACGATTAAGTGCATATTGCTTCTCCCAAAGTGAATCACCTCAAATTTCATCTGCCACCTCTGCCAGTTGCAGGCAGTTCATATCCTCATTGTTCACTATACCTCCAAGCTTGGTGTCACCAAATGTTGAAATTCTACTGTATTCAAATATCCAAGTCACTTATATAAAGCAAGAAAGTGGCCCCAGCACTAATCCTTGGGGAACATTGTTTACCATCCTCCTGTCTGAAAAATCAACCATTATGACTCATTGCTTTGTCCTTAAGCCAATTTAAAAATCCAATTGGACACCGACCCTCCTATTCAATACGCTTCAATTTTTTTTTTTAAACCAGCTTTTTCCTTTATATGATATCAAATTCTCTTGAAATCAATCTAAACATCCACCACATTCCCTTCAACCTTCTGTTACTTCAAAAAAAGTCAATTAGTCTTTTACAAAGCCATGCTGACTAACTTTAACCACTAAGTGCATTGATATTTTCCCTGATTTTTCTTAAAAGATTAGCTACCACTGATGCTAAATTAACTGGCCTGTAGTTGCTAGGAATGTCCTTAAACACCTTGAACAAGGGTCTCATTTACCACCTTGCCCATACCCATCGAAGACTGGAAGATTATGGCAAACCCTTCTGCTACCTCCAACCCCACGATACAAGCTATCTGGACCAGGTGACTTATCTACCCCAAGCATAGTCAGCCTTTTTAGTACCTTGCCCCTCAAATTTTTAATCTTATCCATTGCCTCTACTCTGCTTCTGATATTAGCCTCCATTTCCTTACTGAATACTTTGCAGTGGTCACTAAACACATTAGCTTTACACTGCACCTCAAGCATACATTACCCTCTGTCCCTAAAAAAAAAAAGTCCCACTCCTATTACTACTCAATACTATTTACATACCAAATGATCTTTGCATTCCTTTTATTGGCATTCTATTTTAATGTTCTCCAGCAATCTAGTTTTCCTCTTCATCTCCCCTCAGCTTACAGTATGGCCTGGTTCTCATTGAGTTCACCTGACATACATCATACACCCTCCATCTGCTACAGTCCTGTTCTTGGTTCCTCTACCATTCACCCTTGGATTGTTCCTAGCCTGGACTAAGCATCTCTTCCTGAAAAGATAATCCATTGTTCTGATACACCTCTTCCAGTCAGTCTTTGGTTCCATTTTACCCTGGCTAGATCCCTTCTCATCACATGAAAATTAGCCCTCAATTCTAGACATTCTGCTTTTTGTTCCTTGCTTTTCTGTTTAAGCTTATGATACGATGATCACTCTTACCAAAGTACTCAGACACTTGGCCCACCTAAATACCTCACACCAGATCCAGCAATGCCTCTTTTCTAGTTGGGCTGAGAATATACTAATTAAGGAAGTTCTCCTGAAGACATTAGAAATTCCTCCCCTTTACAATTATCACAACTGATATTTGGGTAATTAAAGTCACCCAATATCACTATAGCTTTTGCACTTGATTTCCCTGCAGATTTGCTCCTCTATCTCTATTTGGAAGCTTCTAGAATACCATCATATGATCATACTACTTTTGCTCCTCAACTCTAACCAAATAGATTGTGTCCTTGCCCCTTCAAAAGGACATCCACCTTTTCTAGCACTGCCACCGCACCTTTCCTTCTCTATCTGTTCTGAATACTTTATATTCTTGTATACTAAAGCACCCAGTCCTCACCATTAAGCCACATTTCTGTAACTGCCACTACGTATTTTGCTCCAATGACATTTTAAAATATTGGGCTGGAGAAACACTAGAAACTACACTAAGGTGAGCGCAAAACCTAAATTAAAAGTTGCCAGATCAACTGACAAATATTACATCAATAAGTTTACTTAAATGATACTGTGATTGGGAGAAAAATGCTTGCTTTTTTTTCTGCCATCCCTATCACTGCCACACCTCCCCAACCCCACTTCAAAAATGCATCAACTGATGAATTGTTCCACAAGCACTCCCATTTCTCCTCAGCAACATTACAACACTTTCAAGAATCAGCAGGGACCCTGGCACATGTTGTCCCTCTTTAACCCAGCCAACTGTACTTCTACAGCTACCCCAGTGGATGTCTGTGCTGGACAGACAGCAAGTCTGGGGACCTTGGGTTGCATTGTAGAACTACTCAGTAAACCAATTAATTTTAAAATGCTTATCTTTACTTTTGTTTTCAAATTCCTGCATGGCCTTGCACTTCCCTATCAAACATCCTCCAGCCTTATGCTCTGATCTCAGCACTGATTTTGACCTCTTGTACATTCCCAACATATCACTGGACCATGCACTCAGCTGCTAGGACCCCAAGCTCTAGAATTCCCTCCATAAACCACTAATTCTTTACCACCCTTAAACTATACTTTAGGCCCTTCGGCCCACCGAGTGTGCCGACAACCCCGCCCATTTATACCAATCCTACATTAATCCCATATTCCCCATCACATCCCCACTGTTCTACCACCTACCTACACTAGGGGCAATTTACAATGGCCAATTTACTCATCAACCTGCAAGTCTTTGGCTATGGGAGGAAACTGGAGTACCTGGTGAAAACCCAGAACCGAACCTGGGTCACTGGAGCTGTGAGGCTGCAGTGCCAACCACTGTGCCACCCTTAAGTTGCAAGTCCCAATATCTCCTGATATCAATGCTCTCATGAAACACTTGGGACATTATGTTAAAGGCACAAAGATACAAGCAGTCTTCCTTAAAAAAAAAGGGAAAGGAAATTACTTATACAACTTTTGATCTTGACTACTCCACCTGTCCCATTGGAGGATGGGCCTCAGCCTCTTAAGCCACTTTTTATTCAAATATCCTCACTATCCTTAAATTTTCTGTAAACCACCTTTTCCTGTCTCCTAGGCTGCAATTCAAAGTGAATTTTAAAATTAAATATAGATTTTACCAAGTAAAATTGTCATCCATTTTAACTGTTGCACCAAGTCAGGCAAAAGAGGTAAGGTACTGTAAAAAGTGAGTTGTGGATAATAGAACCATTTGGTTCATTAAAATATGAAGTGCTGCACAAATGTTGTGAAATTGCTAAACGTTTAATGCATCACTGGGGATATTTTCAGCCCATTCAGCAGTTACCTTCAAGAACCACCTTCTTCAGAAGACATTTCATTAGAGACATTGTTTGCGGCCAAGGGTTTTGCAGACCACTGAAGCACAGCAAGCTATAAACAGAACAGTGCTTGGACATTGGCACTTGGTGATTTACACACAAATTCAGTAACTGTTAAAACGATGGAGCCTTAGCACCCAGTGAAGAAAAAGACTTAACTCAGCCTGAAATATTAATTCTCTCCAGATAGATACTGCCCAACCTTCCAATGGTGTTTTTATTTTAAAAATACACTGAATTGGTTACTAGGTGGAAACTTTCACATCTAGAAAAGTTAAGAGCTGACCACATTAATTGGCAAAAAAAAAAAACTGACAGGGGCTTGAGGCACTTTAAAATGAATCAGAACTGGCTATTCACTTCAGTTATTTAACAGGGACAGCTACCACCAGAAAAATTAGAAGGGGATTTGTACATGGCATTTTAAATATTTCATTTAAAATATATTGTTATAAATCTTGCATCTGCCTTTGGCAAGTAGTTCCCACAAACATTAGAAAAAAATCAAATGGAATTGAAAAGTGAATGCAGCCACTGTTCAATATTCATGTTGATATTCAATATTCACAGTGGGTTTTCCCTTCCTCTCCATCACAGTTGATTATAAACAAATAGCATAGCTAAAATATCAATTCTATTTGGCTGCTCCGAGGGGTCATCCTGGACTTGGCAATATCAGTGGAGATCTCTAGGTTATTTGAATAATTTCATTTAAAAAGACTCCATCTGATCAAACGAGATCTTGACTCTTGCAGTCAGTGCATCTTAGCAAGGTGCAAAGAAGCATGCACAAAAATATAGTACCCAAAATAAATTGAGCACTTCAGACAGATGCAACTTTAAAATTGATAATGCTAGTGGGTAAAGGTCATGGCTGTCTGGCTGAAATAAACCATAGCCAGTTTTAAATGTAGATATTTTACATGGAGACTGCAAATGGAAAGGCTCATCTCTCCTAGAGATCTTATTAGATGGTGACCCACTCCATTCTCAATTACAGTCTTGCAGAAATTGGAGAATCTCACCCAATTGTTCCAACAAAGAAAGGCCAGGGAGGAGGAGGAGAAAGAGAAAGAAGAGGAGCTATTCTAAGGCGAGGGAAAACAAGCCCAACTACCACACAGGCCCTCAGGGTCCAGTTCTTCATACAAGTAAAACTCCAAAGCCTGCCACATTACAGACTATGCTAGATTAGAGTACATTGATCAATTGTTTTAATTGTGGCGCCGTGGGTAGCAATGCAGCTCCAGGAACCCGGGTACTACTTGTGCGGAGTTTGCAAGTTCTCCCTGTGACCGCGTGGGTTTGCGCCAGATGCTCCAGTTTCCTCCCACAGCCAAAGACTTGCAGGTGATAGGTAAATTGGCCATTATAAATTGCCCTAGTATAGGTAGGTGGTAGGGAATATGGGATTACTGTAGGGTTAATATAAATGGATGGCTGTTGGTCGGCACATACTCAGTGGGCCGAAGGCCTGTTTCAGTGCTGTATCTCAAATAAAAAAAATAAAATGCAATCTAGTCCAAAGAGGAAGATCAGCCTTTTGTTTGAGAACTACTTCATCCAATCAGACACTTCCATTCAGCAATTCAGCTTGGAGCAGGCAGTAGGATATCAAACACTGAATGGTGAGTATGTGAAATGGGGGCACCATGTACACATTGACTAAAAACACTAAACCCTGGTTATGCTCAAGCTACACAAAATGCCAATTGTTACAGGATTTTTAAATATTTGTTCAGTGGATGTGGGCACTGACTAGGCCAGCATTTGTTACCTATCCCCAATTGCCTTTGAGAAGGTGATGGTGAGCCACCTTGAACTACTGCAGACCTCGGTGTAGGTACACTCAAGTGCTGTTAGGAAGGGTGTTTGAGACAGTGACGGCAATATAGTTCTAAGTTAGGATGGCGTGCGGTTTGGAAGGGAACTTGCAGGTTGTGGTGTTCCCATGCGTCTGCTGCCCTGGTCCTTCTAGATGGCAGAGGTCACTGGTTTGGAAGGTGCTGTCAAAAGGAGCCTTGGGGAGTTATCGCATCTTGTAACTAGTACACACTGCTGCCACTATCAGTGGTGGAGGGGAGCGAATGTGGAGGGTGGTGGATAGGGTGCCAACCAAGCAACTTTGTCCTGGATAGCATCAAGTTTCTCGTGTTATTCAAAACAAGAAATGCTGGAATCACTCAGCAGGTCTGGCAGCATCTGTGGAAGGAGAAGTAGAGTTAGCGTTTCGGGTCAATGACCCTTCTTCGGAACTAGCAAATATTAAAAATGTCAAAGGTTATAAGCAAGTGAGGCAGGGGTGGGGCAAGAGATAACAAAGGAGGTGTAGATTGGATAAGGCCACATAGCTGACCAAAAGGTAATGGAGCAAAAGCAAATAATATGCTATTGGTGTGTTGAAAGACAAAGCATTAGTACAGATTGGTGTTAATGGAAAAGTTCCTTGCGTTGTTGGAGTTGTACCCATCCAGGCAAGGGGAGAGTATTCCATCTAACGTGTGACTTGTGCCTTGTAGATGGTGGACAGGCTTTGGGAGTCCAGAGGCAGGTTACTTGCTGCAGAATGCCCAGCTTCTGACCTGTTCCTTGTAGCGAAAGTAATTCAGCAGCTGGTCCAGTTCAGTTTCTAGTCAATGGTAACCCCCAGGATGCTGATATTGGGGGGGGGGGGGGGGGGGGGAAAAAAGGGAGAGAAAAGGGGGGGGAAAAGAGGAAGGAGAAGGGAAAAAGGAATTCAGCAATGGTAATGCCATTGAATGTCAAGGGGGAAGATGGCTAGATTCTCTCAATGCTCATTGCCTGGCACTTGTGGCATAAATGTTACTTGCCACTTATCAGCCCAAGCTTGGAAGTCATCCAAGTCTTGCTACATATAGACACTGGCTGCTTAATTACCTGGAGGAATCACAAATGAACATTCCTACTTCTGGCCTTATGATGGAGAAGTCATTGATGAAGCAGCTGAAGATGATTGGGCCTAGGACAATACCTTGAGGAACTCCTGGGACTGAGATGATTGACCTCCGACAAACAACCATCTTCCTTTGTGCTAGGTATGACTCCCACCAGTGGAGAGTTTTCCCGATTCCCATTGACTCCAGTTTTGCTGGGGCTTCTTGATGCCATAGTCAAATGCTGCCTTGATGTTAAAGGGAAGTCACTCTCGACTCACTAGTTCAGCTCTTTTGTCCATGTTTGGACAAAGTCTGTAACGAGGTCAGGAGCTGAATTAGCCCAGACGCTCAGTTTGCATTCTGCCAGTGAGCAGGTTATTGCTAAGCAAGTGCTGCTCGCTAGTGCTGTCAATGATCCCCTTTCGTCACTTTGACGATCAGGAGTAGACGAAGGCAGTAACTGGATGGGTTGGATCTGTCCTGCTTTATGGACAGGACATAGATGGGAAATTTTCCATATTGCCAGGTAAATGCCAGCATTGTAGCTGTACTGGAACATCTTAGCTAGGGGCACAGGTCTTTAGTCCTATTGCCAGAATGTTGTCAGGGCCCATAGCCTTTGCAGTATCCAGTGCCTTCAGTCGTTCCTTATATCACGTGGAGTGAACTGGATTGGCTGAAGACCAGCATCTGTGAAGCTGGGGACTTCATGGGGAGGCAGAGATGGATCATCCACTCGGCACTTCTGGCTGAAGATGGATGCAAATGCTTCAGCACCGATCTGCTGGGCTCCCCCATCGTTGAGGATGGGGATTTTTTGGAGCCTCCTCCTGTCAGTTGTTTAATTGTCCACCACCATTCACGACTAGAATCGGAGGCATAAATGAAGATTATGCAATAATCAAAACAGGCCTTCATTTGATGTTTCCTAAACAATACTGCTGCCAGTAAGCCAAGTCAACTGACTACATTCAGCACAGGAAAGTTAATAACTGGGCACAATTCAATAGTCAGATTTCAAAACATTGTTACAGCATAACTACAAAATTGCACAAGTTTAGTAGCGAGTTCACAGGAAGAGGTGGTCACTATTGCTAAACAAATAATTAACAACCCAACAGACCTGCTCCAAATTCTTAGAGTTTCACCAGTTACTTGATGCAGACTAATAGGAACTTAAACTTGAGTGATAAAATTTCTATTCTTGCTGCTATGCTGTTCAACACTCACCAAAATAGTGTTGCAAGATTGTATTAACTACTGCATTCAAACAGTTGCCATTTTCCTCCCACCCAGAAGTCAAAAACAATGAACTGGTCTAGGATAAGCAACTTTATATATATAGCATTTTTATATTATAATGTATTAAAGTCAATACCAAAGACCATCAAGGAGAGCTTGTGCTAAAAGAATACCACACCTAAAATAATAAATCTAGAATCTGCTCAGCAAAGCCTATTACTTGGGGAAGGTAGTGAAAAATTGGTTAATATTTCCAAATAATGTTTCCTATGATAGCATTTTCTAGTTTAATTTAGAAAGACCTCACCAAATTTGTAGAATTAATTACTCCTAAATAAATTGGTCTATAGAAAACAAATAAGCTCTAAAATCTCTAGACTTTGATGAATGATTGATGAGACGGGTGTGGTTAATTGTCAGTACACATCCTCTAGACTAGCTGGGAATGCACCTTGCATCGCCAGGTCATTGCCACAATGAATCAATATACTCCCACTCTATGAACCTCAAAGCTCCAAGAATATCAAGACATCAAACTTCTTTGAAAATTCTACAAAAAAGGAAAAGGGAACTAATTCTATGCACCAAAATACCCAAACCCATCATCTAAACTGCAGGGGCAGTCTAATACAGAATACTTTATGCAGATACCAAAATTCCCCAATACAAGAGCCACAAATAGATCAACCTTATTGCAGACTCACAGATTCGGTACTTCCACATATTTAAACCCATCCCCCAACAGTTGCTTTCACAGCAGGAACTAGACTCATATCAACCCAGGTTTCCAACACATTATAAAACCCAGGTGCAAGTTTTAATGAATTAAAATCTTAGCATTTCAACAGTTACTGAACCTTTTTGCACAGTTTTATTCCGTTACACTGTCTTCAATACAAGTGAACTCCCTAAAGGGAACATTAGCAAGTGGTAGTTGAGGTGAAGGAGTTTTTGATGGAGCTGCTCCACTTACACCTGTTCCCAGTACTTACTATTCAGGATTCATGGCTGACATTTCAGAGAGAAGAGAAAGCTTCTTCTAAGGATATTAAAGTTGAAAGGCTGCTTTCCTGTCCTTGTCCCTGCTTTTCCTGGCTCCTGGCAGTGATTATATCCTCGGCTATTCTGTGACACGAAGCTGCGACCACTGCAGTGACAATGTTATCATTTATTAAAGATGGCGGCTCGACGGTCGCCTCTCGCCAGCTGATCACCCGGACTCTCAGCTGCTCACTCAAGCTTGTGCGATCCCCGTGCCCCGCCTCTTTAGCCTGACCGACAACGGCGCCGTCCAATAGCTTCGCTCCTCTCCGCAGCTGTACCGCCTACTCCATCTCCAGCCTGGCCAATCACAACAAGACAGAGGCGGGGCCACTCCAGCACACTTGGTTGAGGAGCGGATTAGCCTGACGTCATCCTTGAACGTGGCAGAGGGATCACGAGGGCAGCGAGGTCACGTGTGCGTGTCTCTTAAAGGAGCCGCCTTCTCTTGCTTGGAATTTGCAATGAATTAGATTGGCTTTAAATCTCTATTGGACATTCAGGGTTGCTAATAAAGAGGGCTGGGAAAAGTTCACAGAAGTCCTGTGACATAATGCTTTTATAAAATGAAAGCTACTCTCCAAGGTTTATTATTTATCGCCAGCTCTGGCTATCGCTGGCAACTGACTCCCACGACTTGTGATCAATGTCACAGGACTTCATGTCACGTTTGCAGACGTCTTTAAAGTGGAGACAAGGACGGCCGGTGGGTCTGATACCAGTGACGAGCTCGCTGTACAATGCGTCCTTGGGGATCCTGCCATCTTCCATGCGGCTCACATGGCCAAGCCATCTCAGGCGCCGCTGGCTCAGTAGGGTGTATATTCTGGGGATGTTGGCCGCCTCGAGGACTTCAGTGTTGGAGATACGGTCCTGCCACCTGATGCCAAGGATTCTCCGGAGGCAGCGAAGGTGGAATGAATTGAGACGTCGCTCTTGGCTGACGTACGTTGTCCAGGCCTCGCTACCGTAGAGTAAGGTACTGAGGACACAGGCTTGATACACTTGGACTTTTGTGTTCCGTGTCAGTGCGCCATTTTCCCACACTCTCTTGGCCAGTCTGGACATAGCAGAGGAAGCCTTCCCCATGCGCTTGTTGATTTCTGCATCGAGAGACAGGTTACTGGTGATCGTTGAGCCTCGGTAGGTGAACTCTTGAACCACTTCCAGAGCGTGGTCGCCGATATTGATAGATGGAGCATTTGTGACGTCCTGTCCCATGATGTTCGTTTTCTTGAGGCTGATGGTTAGGCCAAATTGCAGTCCCAGTCAGAGGACAGGTGTAGTTAGGTGCATGGTTGCCTATTATACCGTCCACCGCTTGCAGTGTGCACATCGCGTTAACACCAATGCAACCCTTATAAGCAGTGAGACTTGTACCTGAAATGCATTTGCCCCCTCCTCCTCCAAACTTCTTCTACCAAGATTGTGGATCCTGCTCATTCTCTGGGGTAGGGTTGCCAACTCTCCAGGAATTAAAGATTAACCTCTAGGAGACAACGGCAAACAATACCCAGGGGAAAATCATAGGGATATTAAAAAAAATTATGCTTTCTAAAAATTTTCTTTGCACACTTTTGTCTACTGGTTATTTAAAAAAATCTGACATGGGAAAGAAAAGTTGTTTGACTGACACTCAGGAAGCAACAAATCAGATAATAAAGAGCCTATTCATTTTTTAATTGGCCATGGGAAGGGGGGGGCACCTCGAGGATGGGCATGTCGGGCGGCCAACGACAGGGATGTGGGCGGAGCGCTGAGGAACGAGGTCATGTGATGACACCTCCAGGAATATGTCTAATCAGAGTTGGCAACCTTACTCTGGGCTGAGGAGGGACCAGTCTTGCTCCTCCCAGATTTCATTTAAAAACAAAACATGATCATCACGCGCGGGCACTTATTTTTGTTGGCTAAGCGTATTAACTGATATGGAGCCAAGGCAGGATGACAGGTCACTTGGCGCCCACTTGATTTCATTGAATGGCACAGCAGGGGTTGAATGGTCGTCTATTCCTATGCAGTTGCAGATGATGAGCCTCCAACTCACATTGCTTCAACTGCAGTGTTGTTGTAATGTGCGGCCTACACTTTGCTGATGGCAGATTATATTTCCCTGCATGTCACAGAGTGAGACGCAGTGCGTATATAACAGCATCGCCTCATAGTTCACTATAATCACAAACAGGTAAAGCTTCATAAATGCAGGACATCAGCGACTGGTTTTAGCTGAGAGGGTCCTGCAATCCTTCAATTTCTGTCCTGTTGGAAATCAAAATTGTCCCAGGGCACAAAAGGGGAAATTGGCAAAATTCTGAACACATCTCGCTGTCATACAGCTACCCTGACCTCCATAATAAGCCTTTCTTCAAAGAGAAACCAGACACCTGGCTGACCAGTCTCCTTTCTTACAGAGGGTGAGAGAGTCAGCGATAAACAGACATAAAAGCGTGGGTTTTACTTCTGATCTTGCAGCAAACTTCCATTGGGAAAAGGGGCTGAGAGCCATTGTGCCCGATCTCTGCACATTTATTGGCCCCACTGTAGTTTCCGGCTAGAATTTCCTACTGTTATTTCCAAAAGCACTGGAAGCAATTGCCTTAAAGTGGGCGGGTGTATTTAAATGAGATGGTAATGATGTGAAGTTACACATTTTCCATCATAAGTGCATATCAGGGTCGGTCTCGACTCACTGTTTCATCCTTTAGAGTACGAACATGCTGCCGTGTCTATCTCCTGCCGGTTATGTGCTGCGAGCTGAGGTTGTGCACCACTTGTCCTATAAGAGAGAGGGAAGCGTGTCAGTGAGTGTGGTGCAATGCGTTTGAGTGAGGCGCCTGTCATGGTTGAATAGTTGGCAATGTGTGCAAGCTGTGAGAGGTGGGTGTGAGGTTTGCAGCAGTGCTAACTGTATGAGGGTGAGGTGAAGTTATGAAGTGAAGTATGAATTGTGGTTGATAGAAGACTCCTGTGAGGTGATTGAACTTCTTGCAGCACTGCATCAGGTCCTCAGGGCTAGATCGCTAGCATTGACTGTGACAGCTATCTATTCCCACTGCCTTCGCAGTGTCTATCTGGAGGACTTCTTTCCTCTAGTCCACTTCCTGCAGTAAGGCCTCCAGTGCTGTGTTGGAGAGCCATTCTGTGCCATTTGGTGCCATTCTTGTCTCTATCACATCAAACACATGCTCCAGTCAAAATGCACCTCCCCTTTAAGTAGCACAGGTTAGCTTTAATTTGTGTTAGCCTCTCACGATTTTGAGCCGCCTGCTCAGGTGTGTGTCCACTGGCTGCACAAGACAATCATGTCAATGCATCGGGAAAAAAATGAGCACGGGTTAATCACGCATCACAATCCCCTCATCTGATTTTGGGCATTATCACTGCCATTGTCACATAATGGAGTGGAAATTGCAGAGGAACTGGCCATAATTTTCCAATGTTCCTTCGATTCAGGGATGGTGCCAGAGGAATGGAGAATTGCAAATGTTACACTGCAGCGGTTCAAGAAGGCAGCTCACCACCACCTTCTCCAGGGCAATTAGGGATGGGCAATAAATGCTGGCCTTACCAGCGACACCCACATCCCATGAAAGAATAAAAAAAAACGCCCTTGTTCAAATAAGGGTGTAAAGATAAGCCCAGCAACTACAGACCAGTCAGTTTAACTTCAGTGGTGGGGAAATTTCTAGAAGCAATAATTCAGGACAAAATTAATAGTCACTTGGACAAATGTGGGTTAATTAAGGAAAGACAGCACGGATTTGCCTAGAGAAAATTATGTTTAACTAATTTGCTGGAGTTTTTTGAAGAGGTAACCGAGAGGATTGATGAGGGCAATGCTATTGATGGTATGTACATGGACTTCCAAAAGGCATTTGATACAGTGTCACACATCAAACTTGTGAGCAAAGTTACAACGCATGGAATAAAAAAGGACAGTAGCAAAATGGATACGGATTTGGCTGAGTGACAGGAAATAAAGAGGAGTGGTTAATGGATGTTTTCACACTGGAGGAAGGTTTGTGGTGGAGTTACCCAGAGGTCGGTGTTCGGACCCTTCCAGATATATATTATTGACCATAAACCGAGGTGTACAGGGCACAATTTCAAAATATGCAGATGATACAAAACTTGGAAGCACTGTGAACTGTGAGGACGATAGTGTAGAACTTCAAAAGGACATAGACAATTTGGTGGAGTGGGCAGACAGGTGGCAGATGGAGTTCAATGTGGAGAAATGTGAAGTGATTCATTTTGGTAGAAAGAACATGGTAACAATTCTAACGGGGGTGCAGGAGCAGAGGGACCTGAGTGTATATGTGCACAAGTCATTGAAGGTGGCAGGAGAGATTAAGAGAGAGGTTCATAAAGCATACAGTATCCTACGTCTTATTAATAGGGGCATAGAATACAAGAGCAAGCGGTTATGTTAAACTTGTATTATACACTGGTTTGGCCTCAACTAGGGTATTGCGTCCAGTTCCGGACGCCGCACTTTAGGAAGGATGTGAAGGCATTGGAGAGAGTGCAGAAAAGATTCACGAGAATTATTCCAGTGATGAGGAATTACAGTTATGAAGAAAGATTGGAGAAGTTGGGACTGTTTTCCTTGGAGAAGAGAAGGCTGAGGGGTGATTTGAAAGAGGTACTCAAAATCATGAGGGGTCTGGACAGAGTAGATAGAGAGAAATTGTTCCCACTCGTGAAAGGATCGAGAATGGAAGGGCACAGATTTAAAGTATTTGGCAAAAGAAGCAATGGCGACATGAGGAAAATGTTTTCATGCAGTGAGTGGTTAGGATCTGGAATGCACTGCCTGAGAGTGTGGTGAAGATAGGTTCAATCGAGGCTTTCAAAAGGGAATTAGACAGTTATAGGAGAAGGAAGAATGTGCAGGGTTACGGGGAGAAGGCAGAGGAATGGCACTAGGTGAATTGCTCATTCAGAGAGACAGGGCAGACATGATGGGCCAAATGGCCTCCCTCTGTGGTGTTTGCAGGCCTTGCTGTGTGAAAATTGACTGCTCTGTTTCCTACATTACACCAATGAATGCACTTCAAATAAAGTACTATATTGCCAGTGCTCTCTCAGTACTGCCCTGGATTACATGCTCAGGTTCCTAGAGCAGGACTTGAACCCCCCACAACTCTTTGACTTATAGGTGTCGACACTACCCACTGAGCCACAGCCAGCACATGACGCCACATTATAACCATACTGACCCAGAGTAATCCAGGTTCAATCTTCCAGCCTGTGCTGAGTTAACGGATCTCAGTCACTTCATTATCACATTGCAGTTTGTGGGATCATGCTGTGCACAAATTGGCCACTGCGTTTCCTACAGTACCACAGTGACTGCACTTCAAAAGTACTTCATTTGCTGTGTACCACTTTGGGACGTCCTAACGTGACAGGTGCCACAGAAATGCAAGTTCTTCCTTTTCTTTCTCAGTAGCTTTAACCTATTAAGATCTCGTTTCTCGAGTATTCTGTCCAGTATTTTCACCGCTTTCTTATTTATCTTTTACTCTTCCTCTGGAGCTTACATTTACTGTCACCCACCCCCCGCCCCTCCTCCTCATTTCTAAAGAGGCCACGATGGGTTTCTCAATGAGAATTTCCCTGTATCTTTATACTAAGGAGGAATAGAGGAGAGGCAATGGACAACAGGCATACAGGAGGACTTAGACCTATCAGTACATCCACTGCTGAAATACAGGCCAGGGGGCTCCTGCCTCCAACCTCCACACGAACTGTACTTCACAACTGAGTTGTACGACATGCTGCCGCTCGCCCTCTAGCCCACCAACCAGGCACTGCATTCCGTGAAGGACACAACCACCGCTGGGGACAATTTTTTTATCTGTTTGTTCATGGGATGTGAATGTCGCTGGCTAGGCCAGCATTTACTTCCCATCCCTAATTTCCCTTGAGAAGGTGGTGGTGAACTACCTTCTTGAACCATGAGGTGTCGGTATACCCACAGTGCTGTTAGGAAGGGAGTTCCAAGATTTTGACCCAGGCACAGCGAAGGAACGGTGATATAGTTTCAAGTGAGGATTGTGTGTGGCTTGGAGGGGAACTTGCAGGTGGTGGTGTTCCCATGCATCTGCTGCCCTTGTCCTTCTAGTTGGTAGAGGTCACGGGTTTGGAAGGTGCTGTCAAAGGAGACTTGGCAAGTTGCTGCAGTGCATCTTGTAGATGGTATACACTGCTGCCACTGTGTGCCAGTGGTGGAGGGAGTGATTGTTGAAGATGGTGGATGGGGTGCCGATCAAACTGACTGCTTTGTCCTGGATGGTGTCGAGCTTCTTAAGCATTGTTGGAGCTGCACCCATCCAGACAAGTGGAGAGTATTCCATCACACTCCTGACTTGTGCCTTCTAGATGGTGGACAGGCTTTGGGGAGACAGGAGGTGAGTTACTTCAAATAGAATTCCCAACCTCTGACCTGCTCTTGTAGCCACGATATTTATACGGCTGGTCCAGTTTCTAGTCAATGGTATCCCCCAGGATGTTGATGGTAGGGGATTCAGCGATGGTAATGCCATTGAATATCAAGGAGAGATGGTTATAATCTCTTTTGTTTGAGATGGTCATTGCCTGGCACTTGTGTGGCACGAATGTTACTTGCCACTTATAAGCCCAAGCCTGAATATTGTCCAGGTTCTTGCTGCATGCAGACATGGACTGCATCATTATCTAGGAGTTGCGAATGGTACTGAACACTGTGCAATCATCAACAAACATCCCCACTTCTGACCTTATGATGATGGGAAGGTCATTGATGGAGCAGCTGAAGATGGTTGGGCCTGGAACACTACCCTGAGAAACTCCTGCAGTGATATCCTGGAACTCAGATGATGGACCTCCAACAATCACAACCATCTTCCTTTGAGCTAGGTGTGAGCCAGCCAGCGGAGAGCTTTTCCCCTGATTCCCATTGACTTCAATTTTGCTGAGGCTCCTTGATGCCACACTCAGTCAAATGCTGCCTTGATGTCAAGGGCAGTCACTCTCACCACCGGAATTGAGCTCTTTTGCCCATGTTTTTATCAAGACTGAAATGAAGTCTGGAGCCGAGTGGCTCTGACAGATCATGGTAGTGTGATTGTGGAGTTCCTGATTTGGCCATAAATTGAAGCTATCACAATAATACCCTTTGGCAGTGAGTAAAACATCAAAAGGTCAATACTGAGCAGAACTGGCAAGGTAATATTGCCACTTTATAAATTAATTGTGCGACCGCAAGTAGAATACTGTGTATAGTTCGCAGTACAAAAAGATATTGCAGCTATTGAAAGAATACAGAAGAGAGTAACTCTCACTAAATTTCTCCACCTCTCGAACTCACTCTGTTTAAGAATCTCATGGACCTCTTGGGCCAAGCTTTTGTTTACTTGTCCTAATACCTTCTCATGCGCCCGGTGTCAAATTTTGTTTGATAACGGTCCTATGAAGCGTCTTGGGGTGCTTTACTATGTTAAAGATGCTGTATAAATGCAATTTATTGTTGTTCTTGATGAGAGCAATCAAAATGATTGCGGGGATGGAGGGATTGATTGAATTATGAGGAGTGACTATGTAAACTGGGAATGTTCTCACTGGAAAAGAGAAGGTTGAGAGGTGGTATGATTGCTGCTTTTAGGATTCTAAAGGGACCGGATAATGTCGACCATGGCAAGCTGTTTCACTTTGAATGGTAGACCCAGAGGACACGACTTGCATTTGAAGAGGATAAATTCAAAACCAATCTGTGGAACCATTTCAGAGAGCAAGTGGCCAATCAATGGAACAGATTCCCTAGGGAGAAGATGGGTGGATTTATTCAAATGTATATTTCGATGGATTTCTTTCAGAAAATAACCTTTATGGGGTACAGCATATGAGTAATTTGAGGCATGATATGTGGTGAACTTGCATGGAACAAGTGACATTGGACCTAAGGTTCCCAAAGCTCTCTCGCACTGGTGTTATGACCAAGGTGGGAGGAGTGCACTGTCTTTCTCAAATTCCACTTCTCCACAGGTCACAACATATATTTAGTTGTGTACCCAGTTACTGATGCGGCCAATAATATACTCTATCTATTTTAGTTTCAGAATAAAATCCACCAACCAGGTTTCTTTAATAAACAACAAAAGCATTAATCTATTATAAAACAAGACTTAGTCAATAATGATGCAAAGCTTGAACACACAGTTTGAAATATGACAGTGAATATGTACATTCCCTTCTAAATACCCAACACACACAGGGAAAATAAAGATGCTTTGGCCAAAGAACTTGTTTATTTTTGAAGAAAAAGGATGATATGTTATGTTCCAGGTCGCATACAGTCTGGCATCTGAGCACACGTAGACAGGTCACTGGGATCTTTTCAGAAGCAGTTCGTTCAGGAGATGTCGAAAGGAAATCTTCCAAGAGCTTCTGAAGAGAAATGCGGCATCAGGCATTACAATTATCACACATCGGATTGTTTGCAGGGTTTCTCAGAGAGATAGAGAAAAGATGAGCTGTGTGGTTCTTTCAGCAGGCTACAAAGCCAATTGACTCAAAACAGTATTCAAAAATGAAACCCACTGTTGAGCACCATAAATCTTGACATGTCACTTCTCTTGTAAACAAATCCCATAGTCAGAAGGCACCCGTTGGTTTACTTAGCTGAAGATATGTGACATCCAGTAAATGTTACTTTCCAGTGACCCTTTAAAATCCATCAGTCTCAAATGAATCCATCTTCACAATTCGAAAACACAACGTCCTCAAAAAATATTTTAAAATGGAAGCACTTACATAACACCTCCATTCTTGGCGGAATGAACTACTATTTTCAAATGCATTTCATTAAAAAGTGTGGATAAAAACAGAAGAAAGAAATATTAAAACATATTTACACATGCATCCTCATTCACTGTCTACCTGTAACTAATACAGTTCTGATTTGTACCATCTTTAGACTCAGATGACTCAAAGCAAAGGTAAATTCTAGACAAAGTATCAGCAATTACAATGTGGATAATCTTTATGTGATAGGGCTGCAATAGTAAACTCTATCAAAATAGTCTGGCATTCTTGTTTCTGAATTTTTCCACAAAGGCTAGGGGGCTATGATCCTTATGTACCAACGTCTCTCTGTACGTCAAAGTGCTGAAGAGCGAGTAATAGCCCAGGGTTTCTTTTTCCACTGTTGAGTATCTCTCTTGGTGTCAATTTAGCTTTTTGGAAAAGTATCCCACTGGCCTTTCTATGCCTGATTCATCGTCTTGTATCAGACTACACTGTCCCCAAGGTCACTAGCATCAATTGCTACCTTGAAATTTGGGGCAGCCAACATTGGTTCATTGATCAAAATGGTTTTCAGCCTTTCAAAAGATGTTTGGCACTCCCCTGACCACTCTACCTTGGTTTCTTTTTTTGTAGCAAATCTGTCAGTGGAGCAGCTATAGTCCTAAAATTTGGGACAAACTTGTGGTAGACACCACACCCCCCCAAAAACCTCATGATTCCTCCTTTACTCTTAGGGCAGGGAACTCCATCAATGTTTGTACTTTTGCTGTCCTTGCCCTACTTTATGCCTAACAACTGCAGGCCAGTCAGTTTAACTTCAGTGGTGGGAAAACCTCTAGAACAAATAATTTGGGGCAGAATCAATAGTCACATGGATAAATGTGAGTTAATTAAGGAAAGCCAACATGGATTTCTTAAGGGAAAATCATGTTTAAGTAACTTGCTAGAGTTTTTTGAGGAGGTAACAGAGAGGGTTGCTAAGGGCAATGCTGTAGGGCATACAATAGACAATTCCATAATCAACAGATCAGGTCTAAGCTCTGCAGTCCTGCCACATCCAGCCGTGAATGGTGGCGGACAATTAAACAACTAACTGGAAGAGGTGGCTCCACAAATATCCCCATCCTCAATGATGGGGGAGCCCAGCACATCAGTGCAAAAGATAAGGCTGAAGCATTTGCAACAATCTTCAGCCAGAAGTGCCGAGTTGATGATCCATCTCGGCCTCCTCCTGAAGTCCCCAACATCACAGAAGCCAGACTTCAGCCTATTCGATTCACTCCGCATGATATCAAGAAATGACTGAAGGCACTGAATACTGCAAAGGCTATGGGCCGTGATAATATTCCAGCAATAGTACTGAAGACCTGTGCTCCAGAACTTACCGCGCCTCTAGCCAGGCAGTTCCAGTACAGCTACAACACTAGCATCTACCTGGCAATGTGGAAAATTGTCCAGGTCTGTCCTGTACTCAAAAAGCAGGACAAGTCCAACCCGGCCAATTACCGCCCCATCAGTCTACTCTCAATCATCAGTAAAGTGATGGAAGGTGTCATCAACAGTGCCAAGAGGCAGCACTTGATCAGCAATAACCTGCTCAGTGATGCTCAGTTTGGGTTTTGCCAGGGCCACTCAGCTCCTGACCTCATCACAGCCTTGGTTCAAACATGGACAAAAGAGCTGAACTCAAGAGGTGAGGTGAGAGTGACTGCCCATGACATCATGGCAGCATTTGACTGAGTATGGCATCAAGGAGCCCCAGCAAAATTGAAGTCATAGAGAGATACAGCACTGAAACAGGCCCTTCAGCCCATCAAGTCTGTGCTGACCAACAACCACCCATTTATACTAATCCTACATTAATCCCATATTCCTTACCACGTCCCCACCAACCTCCTACCACCGACCTACACTAGGGGCAATTTACAATGGCCAATTTACCTATCAACCTGCAAGTCGTTGGCTGTGGGAGGAAACTGGAGCACCCGGCAGAAACCCACACAGGGAGAACTTGCAAACTCCACACAGGCAGTGCCCAGAACTGAACCTGGGTTGCTGTAGCTGTGAGGCTGCGGTGCTAACCACTGCGCCACTGTGCCGCCCCAAAGTCAATAGGAATCAGGGGGAAAACTCTCAGCTGGTTGGAGTCATACCTAACGCAAAGGAAGATGGTTGTGGTTGTTGGAGGTCAATCATCTGAGCTCCAGGACATCACTGCAGTAGTTCCTCATGGTAGTGTCCTAGGCCCAACCATCTTCAGCTGCTTCATCAATGACCTTCCTTCAATCATAAGGTCAGAAGTGGGGATGTTCGCTGATGATTGCACAATGTTCAGCACCATTCGTGATTCCTCAGATACTGAAGCATTCTGTGTAGAAATACAGCAGCACCTGGACTATATCCAGGCTTGAGCTGATAAGTGGCAAGTAACATTCATGCCACACAAGTGCCAGGCAATGACCATCTCCAACAAGAGAGAATCTAACCATTTCCCCATGACATTCAATGGTATTACCATCACTGAATCCCCCACTATCAACATCCTAGGGGGCTACCATTGACCAGAAACTGAACTAGAGTAGCCATCGAAATACCATGGCTACCAGAGCAGGTCAGAGGCTAGGAATCCTACGGCAAGTAACTCCCCTCCTGACTCCCTAAAGCCTGTCCATCATCTACAAGGCACAAGTCAGGAGTGTGATGGAATATTCTCCACTTGCCTGGATGGGTGCAGCTCCAACAACACTCAAGAAGCTCTACACCATCCAGGACAAAGCAGCCTGCTTGATTGGCACCCCATCCACAATCATTCACTCCCTCCACCACCGATGCACAGTGGCAGCAGTGTGTACCATCCAAAAGATGCACTGCAGCAACGCACCAAGGCTCCTTAGACAGCACCTTCCAAACCCACGACCTCTGCCAACTAGAAGGACAAGGGCAGCAAATGCATAGGAACACCACCACCTGCAAGTTCCCCTCCAAAGCGCACACCAACCTGACCTGGAGCGATATTGCCGTTCTGTCACCGTCGCTGGGTCAAAATCCTGGAACTCCCTTCCTAACAGCACTCTGGGTGTACCTACCTCACATGGACTGCAGCAGTTCAAGAAGGCAGCTCACCATCACCTTCTCAAGGGAAATTAGGAATGGGCAATAAATGCTAGTCTAGCTAGCGATGCCCGCATCCCATGAATGAATTAAAAAAAAGTGATGCACATGGACTTTCAAAAGGCGTTTAATACAGTGCCACACTACAGACTTGTGAGCAAACGTGCAGCTCATGGAATAAAAGAGACAGTGGAAATCTGGATACAAAATTGGCTGAGTGACAGGAAACAAAGAGTCGTGGTTAAAGGATATTTTTGGGGCTTTGAGGAAGGTTTGTAGTGGAGTTCCCCAGGGATCAGTACTGGGACCCTTGCTTTTCCTGATATATATTAATGACCTAGATCTTGGTGTACAGGGCACAATTCCAAAGTTTGCAGATGATATGAAACTTGGAAGCATTGTGAACTGTGAGGAAGATAGTGTAGAACTTCAAAAGGACATAGACAAGTTGGTGGAATGGGCAGACAGGTGGCAGATGAAGTTCAATGCAGAGAAATGTGAAGTGATTCATTTTGGTAGGAAGAACATGGAGAGACAATATAAAATAAAGGGTAGAATTCTAACGGGGGTGCAGGAGCAGAGGGACCTGGGGGTATATGTGCATAAGTCATTGAAGGTGGCAGGACAGGTTGAGAGAGTGGTTAATAAAGCATACAGTATCCTGGGCTTTATAAATAGGGGCATAGAGTCCAAGAGCAAGTAAATTATGTTGAACTTGGATAAGACACTAGTTCAGCCTCAGCTGGAGTATTGCATCCAGTTTTGGGCACTGCATTTTCGGAAAGACACAAGGGCATTGGAGACAGTACAGAAAAGATCCACAAGAATGGTTCCAGGGATGAGGAATTTCAGTTATGAAGATAGACTGGAGAAGTTAGGGCTGTTTTCCTTGGAGAAGAGAAGGCTGAGAGGTGATTTGATAGTGGTATTCAAAATCATAAGGGGTCTGGACAGAGTAGATAGAGAGAAACTGTTCCCACTTTTGAAAGGATCAAGAATGAGAGGGCACAGATTTAAAGTATTTGGTATGAGAAACAAAAGTGACATGAGGGAAAACATTTTCATGCAGTAAGTGGTTAAGGTCTGGAATGCGTTGCCTGAGAACGTGGTGGAGGCAGGTTCCACTGAAGCATTCAAAAGGGAATTATACAGTTATATGAAAAGGAAGAATGTGCCAGGTTATGGGGACAAGGCAGGGGAATGGGATTGAGGGAATTTCTCTTTCGGAGACCCAGTGCGAAAATGATGGGCTGAATGGCCTCCTTCTGCACTGTAACAATTCTGTGATTCTGTGAGGTAGGTTACCCGCACTTTTGCAAATTCGCTTTTGGCAAGGTTTATCACCAAATCAGCCAACTGTAATTTTCTAAACAGAGCTTTTAATTGTTCCAAGTGGTCCTTCCAATGTCACTGAATACCAGCACGTCATCAAGGTAAACCACACAGTTAGGAACACTGGCTACCACTTAGTTCATTACTCTCTGAAAAGTTTCTGGGGCATTTTATAGCCTGAATGGCATCACTCGGCATTGGAAAAGACCATCTGGTGTGACAAAGGGCGATATTTCTTTAGCTCAGGGTGTTAAAGGAACTTGCCAGTATCCCTTTAACAAATCTATTTTGGTAAGAAACATGGCACTGCCAACTCTTGTCAATACAATCTTCCACGTGAAGAATTGGGTAGGAGTCTGCCTTTGTTACTGCATTAACTTTTCTGTAATCTATGCAGAATCTAGTTGAACTGTCAGGCTTAGACATTAACACCACTGGGGAACTCCAGCTGCTTTGAATGGGTTTATTAGGTGGTTTTCCAACATGTATTAGATTTCTGCTTTCAGCTGGGCCTGTTTCTCTGGACTTAAGCGATAAGGATGCTGTTTTATAGGAGAGGATTCCCCTGCATCCACATCATGTATGGCTAAGGTTATACATCCTGGTTTGTCCCTACCATCTCCTTTAAATGCTATGAGTCTTGTTAGGTCTTCTCGCTGTTAGGTCTTCTCGTTGTTCTGCATCTAAATATGAAAGCTTAGTGTTTAATCTCCCTAACAATTCAGTATTAGCCAACCGGAGAGTAGGAGGTACAATTTGAGAATTGTCTAGGCCTCCTTCTGCTTCATCCTCACTGTCCCTTTCATCCTTCACTGTCCTTACTACTTGACATATCAGTACTTGCTTATCTTCCTCCCAGCGGTGACATTGTTTCAACATATTGATATGACAGAGCCTATTCTTTTACCGCTGATCTGGGGTTTCAATCAAATAATTTACTAATCCTTTTGACTACTCTATATGGACCACTGAACCGTGCTTTCAGCGGTTCACCCTGTAAAGGCAGTAATACTGACACCTCATCCCCTGGTTGAAATGTTCGGGTCTTGGCAGGCTTGTCTGCCCATTTCTTCATGGTTTTTTGGGAAGCTTTCAGGTGTTCCTGAACCACTTTGCAGGCTCTCGTGAGCCATTCCTGGAACACGGATACATAATCTAAGACAGAAGATTCGTCCCTCTGTTCTAAAAACCTTTCTTGGATTTTTTTCAGAGGACCTCTTACCTCATGTCCAGAAACTAATTCAAAAGGACTAAAACTGGTAGATTCATTAGGTGAATCCCTGGTGGCAAACAAAAGAAAATCCAACCCTTTATCCCAATCCTGGGGATATTCATGACAATATGCCCTGATCATCGTTTTGAGGGTCTGATGTTACCATTCTAAAGCCCCTTGTGTCTGTGGGTGGTAGGCTGAAGACTTTAACTCTGTTACTCATAACTTCTTAAAATATTTTAGACATAAAATTGGAACATTAATCTGACTGGATCTCAATTGGTAATCTATATTGAGTGAAGAACTTAGTTAACTTTTCTACCACTACCTTAGCAGAAGTTGTTCTCAAGGGAATGGCCTCTGGGAACCGAGTAGCCATATCCATGATAGTGAGTATATACTGGTGTCCCGCTTTTGTTTTCAGTAAAGGTCCCACACAGTCTACCAACACCCTACTAAATGGTTCCCCAAAAACTGGTATGGGAATTAGAGATGCCAGTTTTATGACAGGTTGCGGTTTGCCACATCTGGCACACATTTAACACATGTTTAACAAAACTGCACTACATTCTTGAAAAGACCTTGCCAGTAAAACTGTCGACTTATACATGATTGGGTCTTCCAGATACCTACATGTCCTGCCATAGGAATTTCATAGGCTACCCTTAAAAATTCCCGGCAATAATTGGGTAGTACCATTATCTGGTGAGCAACCGTCCATCCTTCGTCCACAATTCTGTGAGGAGGTCTCCATTTTCTCATCAGAATCCTATTTTTAATATAGTAGCCTTCTGGAACTCCCTTTGCTTCGGGTTCAGTGAGAGGCAATTATGTCACTTTACTTAACTCTGGATCGGTTTGCGGAGCCTTGATCAGAGAAGACTTATTGAACGTTTTCTTCAGATTATCCAAATCCCCAAAGAAAGCTCCAGATATTTGGCTATCTGTCTGTGGTGCCAATTTTGCCTCTGACAATGGAACTTGTTTAGCCATTGCACAGGTCACTACACATGAAGGAAAAATTCCTGGACCCTTTTCCTACAACTGTTCTGTCTCCTTGACTTCACTTGGTCTTTCTGTGACTACTGGAGAAGCTACTACCTTCACTCCAGCCAAATCATTCCCTAGGAGTAGGTCAACTCCATCTACAGGCAAACTATGAACAACTCCTACAGTTACCATTCCAGATATTAGGTCACACTCCAGGTGCACCCGATACAAAGGTACGGGTAAGTACAATTCGCTGATACCATTCACTAAAACATTAGCATTCTGGTGGAAATGTTATGCCTTTCTCTAGCAAAAGAGTTTGGGAGGCTCCTGTATTCCTAAGTATAACTATAGGGTTATCTGCCTCACTTGAAGGATAAGGAGTTACTTTTCCTCTTGACAAGAATTCCCTATAATTCTCAGATATCTTGTTCACATCCCCCATATTCACAGCAGTTTTTGTACTTGGCCTTACAGCTGCAGTCAGAGCTACAGCCTGATCTGTCATACTCTCAGTCAGGGATCCTTTATCTGCATTGGCCTTGTGTACCCCAGTAAGCCCCATGGGATTACCCTGCATCTTCCAGCATTCTGCACAAAGGTGTCCCACCTTGTGTCAATGGAAACACTTAGTCTTTTGGACCTCGCTTCCACCCTCAGCATTTTCCTTTCTGGCCTGAGGAGGAGATCTTCCTTCTTGTCCCCGGCTACATGCCTTCCTTTCACCGTTCCACCTTCTATCCTTCTTGGGTTTGTGGGGGTGATGGACAAAGGGTTTGGGCTTATAAACAAGCTCGTACTCATCAGAGATCTCGGCTGCCTGTCTGGCTGTTGAAACCTTCTGGTTGTCTATGTGGGTTCTTACTAACGGAGGAAATGAATTTTTAAATTCTTCCAGGAGCATTATTTCCCTAAGGCTCTCATACATGGTTTCTACCTTTAGTGCCCGCATCCAATGATCAAAGTTAATTTGCTTTACCCTCTCAAATTCTGTATAAGTCTGTCCAGGCTGTTTTCCAGAGGTTCCGAAACTACTGCCTATATGCTTCAAGGATACATCATAAGCAGCGAGAATAGCCTTTTTTGCCATATCATAATCTGCAGAAGCCTCCTCAGAAAGCGTGGCATAAACTTCATGAGCTCTGCCAATCAACCTGCTTTTCATAAGCAGTGTCCAGCTTTTCTTTGGCAACTTCATCTGTCTAACTACCTTTTCAAAAGAAATGAAAAATGCCTCTACGACCCTTTCCTCAAACGTCGGGAGAGCTTGCAAAAATTTAAACAGCTCTCCACTGGGTCCTGGGCTGCAGTCAGTTCTTTCCTCACCAGAATTTTCATCGAGGTCAAGGTCACCCTATTGTTTTAGCTCTAGCTTTTTTAATTTGAATACCCTTTCTTCTTTTTCTCTTTCTCTCTCTCTTTGTTTTTCTCTCTCCTGCCTCTTCTCTTTCCTTTTGAAATTGTATTTCAAATGTTTTCATTTCGTTTTCCTGTCCAAGCTCAAGTTTTTCGTTGTCAATTCTCTTTCCTGTTTAAGTTGCTTCAGCTGTAACTGAATCCTAGCTAATTCAACTGAATTATCATCCAGATTGTCTTTTCCTGCTTCCAATTTCAAATGCTGAGCTATTACCTCAATTATGTTTGCTTTCTTAGCCTTGGTTTTAACTCTAACACCAACGTTTCTACTAATTCCTTTAGCCTAGCCTTGGTTAAGATTTGCAAATCACTCAGGGATAAATCCTCCCTCCCCAGAAAGGTCGTAGCAATTGACAAAGCCATTCCAGTAGTGTAAACTTTAACGCACAAGAACCTGGTTTTCCCTTTTCCCCTTTTCAATTATTATTTACCCCAATTACAATTGCACATCATCATATTTGGGTTATCCCGCACAGAGCCCCCAATTATATGTTACGACCGAGGTGGGAGGAGTACACTGTCTTTCTTGAGTTCTACTTCTCCACAGGTCACAACATATATTTAATTGTGTTCCCAGTTACCGATGCGGCCAATAACATACTATCCCTATTTTAGTTTCAGAATAAAATCCACCAACCAGGTTTCTGTAATGAACAACAAAAGTATTAATTTATTATAAAACTAGACTTAGTCAATAAAGATGCAAAGCTTGAACACACAGTTTGAAATATGACAGTGAATATATACATTCCCTTCTAAATACCCAACACACAGACACACACACACACACGTTAAAGGAAAAATAAAGATGCTTTGGCCAAAGTACTTGTTAATTCTTGAAGAAAAAGGATAAGATATGTTCCAGATCGCATACAGTCTGGCATCTGAGTACACGTAGCTGGGTCACTGGGATCTTTTCAGAAGCAGTTCGTTCAGGAGATGTCGAGAGGAAATCTTCCAAAAGCTTTTCAGGAGAAATGCGGCATCAGGCATTACAATTATCACACACTGGATTGTTTGCAGGGTTTCTCAGAGAGATGGAGAAAAGATGAGCTGTGTGTTTCTTTCAGCAGGCTACAAAGCCAATTGACTCAAAACAGTATTCAAAAATGAAACTTACTGTTGAGCAACATAAATCTTGACATGTCACTTCTCTTGTAAACAAATACCATAGTCAGAAGGCACCTGTTGTTTACTTAGCTGAAGACATGTGACATCCAGTGAATATTTTTAAACAGAGTCCTTCCCGTGACATTTTTTTAAAAAACCCATCCATGGAATGCCTTCAGTCTCAAATGAATCCATCTTCACAATTCGAAAACACAAGTCTTCCAAAAATATTTAAAAATGGAAGCACTTTCATAACACTGGGGCTTTACTTATATGGTTCTATTGTAGACTAATTGATATAGATTGATGCTCTTACACTGCTCTGTGGGGATTACGTACCAAAAAAAATGTGGTATTTATAAATTGAAGAAAGAAGAAGGAAATTATATTCATACAGAACCTTCACACATCCTTGAGACATTCCAAAATTAGATACTTTTGAATTGTGCTCAGTTGCTATTTGAATCTGTCATTAGGGCTCAAGCAAATGTGAGCTGATCAGATAGAGCCAACATGACTTTGTCAAGGATAAGTCATGTCTGACTAAACTAGTTTAGGAGGTCTCTGATAAGGTAGATAAGGGAGTGTCTATGGATGTTACCTATCAGGACATCCAGTAGGCACTGGATAGGTTTCCGCACATGAGATTATGGGTTGAATTTTACCGACTCCTCGACGCCGCAGGTCGCGGAGTGGGGGTCGGTAAAGCTCTGCAGGGAGAGGCCCGCCTCGACCCATAACGTCGAGAAAGGCCCGCTGCAAATTATCGGCGGCGGGGGGGGGGGGACCTTGGTGTGGCCAACCTGCCACTCGGCGGCGGCATTCTAATTAGAATATGTAAACCGGTACATACCGCTGCAGATTATGCAGCCGGCTGCCTCTCGATGCACATTTCCGGATTTTACGTGGAACAGGTAACCGTCAGGTGCCGTCCCGTTCAAGATTAGAAAAGCCGGTGGGTCATCAGAAGCAGAAAGTCTCGCTATGGAAGGTAAGTTCTGATATTCAGGGGTCTCACTCTGCGTTCTGTAAGGGAGGAAGGAGGGGGGAATTACAGGAGTTTCACTCTGCGTTCTATAAGGGAGGAGGGGGGGGTGGATTGCAGGGGTCTCACTCTGCACACTGGAAGGGAGGAGGGAGGGGGGTCTGGGATTACTGGAGGGAACGCTCTGAAGGCATGAAGGGAGGTACCGTGTACCCTCCCTCCGTAAACAGTGTACGCTCTGCATTTGTTTGTGTTTGTGAAGGAGCAATGTATGCGGGGAGGGTGCCAGAAAGGGTAGGAGCGTTCAGGTTATATGGATGATGGGGGCAATTGATTCAGCTGGTAGGATCTAGATGTGATCATGCTATGCCACTCTGAGTGTTGGCCAAGATGGGCAATGCCATACCACATAGATGATTCAGGAAAGACCTGATGTACCCGTCACCACCAATCCCTGCCCTGTTTAGAACATTTGAATAAATGAAGTATATAACTTTATTTATCACATAGAAATGGGTATGGCTTATCCTACATTGTGTGATCATCTGCCCCTGAGGATCCGCATGCACCGAAGCCAAAATCAACAGGCAGGTGCGGTCCATGTTGCGGCCTATGCTCGTGAGCAGCAGCCCCCAAGGGGAGCTCACCATTACGGTCACCGTGCATCTACAGGCCCCACATGACATGTCATTGCATGTCAGAGCACCAGTGTCAGAGACGATTGCACATGTACAGAGGATGATGACACATCTCTGTGCCCTGCTCAATGATGACCTGCAGCTCATGGGCTTCGGTGGACATCCTATGCCTGCGGTCCACATAGTGGCAGCGGTTCTCAAGCCTGACGCCTATGCAGCTTTTCAGGGGCCCACCAGAGACCTTTGTGGGGTCACACAGTCAGCAGTGCACCGCTGCATCAGGGAGCTCACCCGCACCGGAGGGCCAGTGAGAATGTCCGCTTCAGGACGGACTCTCACAGCCAGTCCCAGAGGGCAATCGGTTTCGGCTCTGTTGCCAGATGACCATAAGTTTTAATGTTCATACACTGCACTCATGTGGCCATCAGGCCTCACGCCAGACTACCACCTGCAGATATCACCATTAAAGGAGCCCTTTCAATCTAGGTGAAGCTGGTATGTGATCACGCAGATGCTTGCTGCAAATGTGTGCCCACTTCTCAGGCAACTGCCATGACACCTGGGTCCTGTGCCAGTCCCAGCTGCCACTGCTGTTCACTGAACTGGCTCCTTTGGAGGGGTGGCTCCTTGGAGACAAGGGTTATCCCTTGCAGACATAGCCCCTGACACCAGTGAGAGACTCCACCACTGCTGCAGAAGAGAGATACAACGCCAGTCATTGAGCTACAAGAGCCACCATTGAGCAGGTGATTGGCATGCTGAAAGAGCGCGTCCAATGCCTGGATAGATAGGGTGATGTCCTGTACTATGGGCCAAAAAGGCCAGCTCCTTTCTTTGCTGCTTGTTGTGCTCTGCACAACTATGCACTCAATAGGGGGCAGGCCTGACATGATGAGGAGAGATGTCAACAGGATTCCTCCTCGGACTATGAGGACGCTGAGGACCTACAACAGGAAAGACGCATCGGAGGGCAGATGGCACCCAGGCTCTCCATGCTGGGCTAGCAGTGAGATAGGGATGTACGGCAGTGGCTTATCAGACAAAGGCTGTCAGCTCCATAGGAACTGACATGAGCTCTGCAAGCCACACATCACCCTCACTCACCTGCTGTGCACCAGTCCACATCTGCAGTATCTCTGTGTAAACCATTAGAGGCAGCTGCTGACTGAGCCAATGACCATGTCACAGCATCTGTGGAGATGATCATGAGTAATGGTGACACAGCAATGATGTTATTGCATACATTGGCTCTCCTGTCGGTCCAATGGTGCAAAGGGATGTGACCGTGGCGCTACATGCTGGCACATATCATTCACACAGAGAAAAGGACACACATGTTGGTGAGGAACATTTAGTGAAAGACATATTTACATTGCTGTGACACCTGTTCATTCTCATTTGCGTCAATGTGTTCTCTGTAAATGCTTGCGTGTGCCCCTTCTCGGTGCAACCTCTGCACTAGCAGCCTGACTGGAGAAAGGCTGCTGATCTGATTGCCTTTGGCTGTGGATGACTTTGGTGCTCGTACACTGTGTGCACGAGGTCCAGAGGGCCCCGGCTGGCTGGGGGAGTGCTCGTTCATCCCCTTCCGGCATTGGACCCTTTGACGCTGGATGGCCCCACGGCTACTCACCTCCTTTGCCATCTCCAGCCAGGCTGTCTACTTCAGGCAGGAAGGCCTCTTCTTACCATCGCTGGTGAAAAGGACCTCCCGCCTTGCCCGCACAGCCTGAGGAAAGTGAGCAGGGAGACTTCACTGCACTATGGGGCAACCCTAGAGCACCCCCCTGCCATCCTCAGCTTTTGGTGTGGTCCTTTAAATGCAAAGGTGACTCCGCTATGTAACTGCTCTAACCTCTGGCTGCAAGGTTTGTCTTGGACATGTTTGAAAACCAGTGCAGGACTCGTGAGAAAATCTGTGCTGTTGTCATGGTTTTTCAACTATTACACATCGACACATGTTCACGAACACTTTGCTTCTGCAGCAGCTGATCATAGTTATTGGTGTAATATTTCTAGCTGGCAATGCAGCTAGAATATGAACATATTTTCCTGTTTTTTAACAAAGATCGTTTAATTGCAGGTACGTGTATTTTTGCAGAACAGTTCGCAGAGAAATGATTACAGATTCCAAATGCGTATTAGTCTGCCGCTTTTCACAGTCAGATGATTAGAAGCCCATAGTATGTAGATATTCTTCGATTATGGTTTTATTTCTGTTGTGTATTTGCCTTTTATGGTACATTGAAGTCTCACATCTTGGAACGTGCAAAATTGAGATTTTTCACCCAGGTGTGGCACGCCTACAAGAAGGAATGTAACACTTGAGTGGGAGAAGAGGATCGCAACTTCACAGGACACTGGGACACAGCAGGGTAAGTATGGTGGCAGCAAAGCAGAAAGTGCTGGGGAAACTCAGCAGGTCAGGCAGCATCTGTGGAGAGAGAAGCAGAGTTAACTTTCAGGTCTGTGAATGACATATTGAGTTCAATGTGAGCAACTGTGAGGTCATTCACTTTGGACCCAAGAAAGATAAATCAGTGTATTTTCTAAATAGTGAGAAATTAGGAACCATAGTGGAGAAAGAGACTTGAGAGTTCAAATACACAAATCATTAAAAGCTGGTAGACAGGTACAAACAGCAGTCAAAAAGGCTGATGGTTTGTTGGTCTTTTTCTCAAGGATGATGGAATACAAAGGGGAGGAAGTTGGGCTTCAGTTGCATAGAGCCTTGGTCAGACACAATCTGCAGCACTGCCTTCATTTTTGGACAATGCACCTCAGGCATGGGAGAGCTGCTAGTTTAACTTACTCGGACAGTATCATATCCCAGCATGGCAGTCTATATTGGATGCCAATGTATTAGTTTTTAAGCTGAAATGTTGAGGAGGCAGTTGGAGCCAAACTGGATTCAATGGGAATCAAGAGGTAAACTCTCCACTGGCTGGAGGCATACCCGGCACAAAGGAAGATAGTTGTGGTTGTTGGAGGTCAATCATCTCAGTCCCAGGACATCACTGCAGGAGTTCCTCAGGATAGCATCCTAGGCCCAAACATCTTCAGCTGCTTCATTGATGACCTTCCCTCTATCATAAGGTTAGAAGTGGGGATGTTTGCTAATGATTGTACGATGTTCAGTACCACTCGTGACTCCTCAGATGATGATGCAGGCCATGTCGACATGCAGCAAGACCTGTACAATATTCAGGCTTGGGCTGATAAGTGGCAAGCCACACAAGTGCCAGACAATGATGATCTTCTGTAAGAGATAATCTTACTATCTCTCCTTGATATTCAACAGCATTATCATTGCTGAATCCCCCACTATCATCATGGGGGTTACCATTGACCAGGAACTGAACTGGAGCAGCCACATAAATACTGTGGCTACAAGAGTGGGTTAGAGACTGGGAATTCCGTGACAAGTAAACCACCTCCCGACTCCCCAAAGCCTGTCCACCATCTACAAGGCATAGGTTAGGAGTGTGATGGAGTACTCCCCACTTGCCTGGATGAGTGCGGCTCCAACAGCACTCAGGAAGCTCGACACCATCCAGGACAAAGCAGCCCGCTTGATCGGCACCCCATCCATCACCTTAAACATCCCACTCTCCACACCGGCGCACAGTGGCAGCAGTGTGTACCAGCTACAAGGTGCACTGCGGCAACTTACCATGCCTCCTTCAACAGCACCTTCCAAACCCGTGATCTCTACCACCTAGAAGGACAAGGACAGAAGATGCATGGGAGCACCACCACCAGCAAGTTTCCCTCCAAGCCACACACCATCCTGACTTGGAACTATATCGCCGTTCCTTCACTGTCACTGGGGCAAAATCCTGGAACTCCCTTCCTAACAGCACCGTGGGAGTACCTACCCCACATGGGCTGCAGCCGTTTAAGAAGGAAGCTCACCACCACCTTCTCAAGGGCAATTAGGGATGGGCAAGAAATTCTGGCCTTCCCAGCCCACATCCCATGAAAGAATGAAAAAAAAGATTAAACTTGAGATAATTATCTGCAAAAAAAGCAGCTTTTATCCAATTATAGTCATTAGATTATATTGTTTATTTCAATACAACACTGCATTTACATAGCAACCTTTAACATAGTTAAACATTCCAAGACACTTTGCAGGAGTGTTATCAGACAAATTTTGACACTGAGGCACATAAGGAGATATTAAGATGGGTGACCAAAAACCTTGATCAAGACAGTTGGTGTAAAGGTGCATCTTAAATGAGGAGAGACAGTGAAGTTTAGGGAGGAAATTCCAAGGCGTGGGGCCTAGACAGCTGAAGGCATGCTTACTGATGGCATGCATTATGGAATGCATGAGAGGCCAGAATTATAGAAACAGAGAGTTTCAGGGTTGTGGAGCAGGAGGAGATTACAGAGATAGGGAGGGGCCAGGCCGTGGCAGGATTTGAAAACAAGGATGAGAATGTTAAATTCCAAATCAAAACTCATTCAGTCCAACGGACATTTTATCTGACACCTTAATTCTATGATAATTTTGCAAAACTTTTTAAAAAATTAAATTACTTCCACTAAAAAGTATACCAGTTGTACCTGTTGGATGTCAGCTGTGGCTCAGTTGGTCTTGCCTCTGAATCGCAGGGTTCCGAGTTCACGTTCCTCTCCAGGCCTTGAGCACAAAAATCAAGGCTAACTCTCCAATTATGTAAAAGAAGAGCAGGAGAGTTCTCCCTGTTGTCCTGGCCAATATTTATCCCTCAACCAACATCACAAAAACAGATTATCCAGTCATTATCACGTTGTGGGAGTTTGCTGCCTGTTTCCTACATTACAACAGTGACTACGCTTCAAAAGTGTACTTCCTTGGCTGTAAAGCACTTTGAGACGTTCAGTGGTCATGAAAGGTGTTATATAAATGCAAGTCTTTCTTTCTTTTGTCAATTTTGACTTTGGCTGACTAATAAGTGATTGCGCTGAAATAAAAACAAAAAATGATGGAAATACTCAGCAGGTCTAGCAGTATCCATGGAGAGACAGGGTGACGTGGTGATAATATCACTGGACTAGTAATCCAGAGTAAAGGCCTGCTACCCAACCTGAACCCGACGAGACCCGACGACATGTGTCGGGTTCAGGCCGGATTGGGTTGCACTTCCGGGTCCGGCATTCGGGCTCGGGTCGGGCCAGTTCGGACACGCTCTATCACAGGGAAGTGGCTCCACTGTTAATGTAATTTTTTGACTAGAAAGGTGGTTTCGTTTCAGTTATTTTAAGCTTGTGCAGATCGGCATCAAAGTGAAAAACGGAAGGTAGGTTAACTGATGGCCGTGTCGGGTCGGGCATGGGTCGGATGTGCTTGGGTTGGGCTTTTTTTTTTGGACAACCTGAGCAGGTCTTTAATCCAGAGGCCCAGGCTAATGTCCTGGGGACATGAGTTCAAATCCCACCATGGCAGCTGGTGGAATTTCAATTCAATTAATTAATAAAAATCTGGAGTTGAAAGCTAGTCTCAGTAATGATGCTACGAAACTATAAAAACCCATCCGGTGCGCTAATGTCCTTTCAGGAAGGAAATCTGCTGTCCTTATTTGGTCTGGACTCCACATCAATGTGGTTGACTCTGAACTGCCCTGTGAAATGGCCTAGCAAGCCACTCAGTTCAAGGGCAATTAGGGATGGGCAACAAATGCTGGTCTTGCCAGTGACGCCCACATCCCAAGAAAAGAACAAAAAAAAACAGAGTTAACGTTTCAGGTCTGTGACCTTTCATCAGAACTGGTGGTGAACGCATTGGTTGGCTCTCATTCCGGTAGCAAAGAAGCCCTGGCCTAATTTAAATCTGGTCAGCGGATGGCAGGTTTGGGTGGGGTGAGTCCAACAAACAGCTTGCCGGATTGAGACCTCCAGATCGGGTCGAGGCAGACTCCAATAAGTTGCAGGCAGTGGCTGGAGTGTGGGGGGAGGGGGGGAGATGCACGTCATGATCGCGGAGAGTTGGGGGGGGGGGGGGGTCATGAGACGGGAGCAGCCAAGATTATTTTAGTGGGATTATTGCACCCAGCTCCTCTAGGGCTGACAAAAATAATTCAGTTATCTCTTTGGTTCTATCCCGGATGAAATATGGTCGGAGCCAGCATAGTGCATGCTCAAACCAAAGATGGTCGCATTTAACTCATAGGACTCAATTTCTTTATTAAAATGGTCCTATCGCCTGAAACAGGAAGGTGTTTTGGACACTTTGCAAATGTGAGTCGGCAGCATTAAGGCAGTAAGACTGAGGCCCTCTTGTTGAGGCCATTACTGCCCTGTTAATGCTGGACAAAGGTAGTGACAATTGACGCCAAGGATCAGGATGTGTGCAGAGGGCGAGCAAGCCTATACTTTTTCATGGATCAATTCCACAAAAGGCTTTCTGATGTCACTGACCTATAATATGGTCAGCCAAATCATCAATGGATTATGCAAGGATCCCCTCCCTTACCTTCCACCCCCAATCACACAGAAATCTCATACACCCAGATGAGTCCTGCAGTCTCATCTTTCTCCAGCAATGCATTCATTTGCCCACTTATACTGTCTATATTGTTAATTGCTCAATCACTTGTGACTACACGCCACTTATCTCTCCAAGAAGTTGGATGGGGACCTATGACCCATACTTACTGGGAATTCCTCGTTCAGGGGAAATAACTGTGATTCCCAATCCCTATCACGAATGGGGCTCAACAGGTTACCCTGTTGGCAGCATGGAGTTAGACACATGCTGATCCATTCAGTGTAGCCCATATGTAGCCTTGCACATCTAAGAGCATCACAGATCTGTTATTCTACTAGACATGAAGGTTGGAACATAGGAAATAGGAGCAGGAGTAGGCCAGTCAGCCCCTCGAGCCTGCTCCGCCATTCAACTAGATCATGGCTGATCTTCTGCCTCAATGCCATTTTCCAACACTATCCCCATGTCCCTTGATATCTTTAATATCTTGAAATCTATTGATCCCTATCTTGAACATACTCAATAACTGAGTCTCCACTGCCCTCTGGGGTAGAGAATTCCAAAGATTCACCACTCTCTGTGAAGAAATTCCTCTTCATCTCAGCCCTAAATAACCTACCTCTTATTCCGAGACTGTGTCCCTTGGTTTTAGAGCCCCCCCCCCCACCCCTCCAGCCAAGGGAAACATCCTTCCTGCATCTACCCTGTCGAGCCCTATAAGACTAATGATATGAAGGTGGGAGATTAACTCCCACTTTGGTAGCTGTAGAGTTTAAATTCAAGTCATTAAAAATAAATGTGGAATACAAAGCCAGTTTCGGTAATAGTGACCATGGAACTGCCAGATTACCATAAGAACCCATTCCCCCCCCCAGCTTCAAGTGTAATACTGGGCAGACAGTATAAATCAGGTCTGCCAGCTCCAAGTCATTTTCAGAGGTCGTTCTCATATAGCATGAATGGTGGACCTGATTTTTAAAAATGCAAGATGGAGTTTGAAAGGTCAGGTGACCTCACCTCCACTCCACAAAGGGTTATCAGGACAACAACGGGTTATAAAACAAGGAGTCAGTAATTTGGAAAATGTAAATGTACCAGGCAACCGTTAACACCTGGGAACAATTGACAGGACCAAGGGACTTTGTGAAACTAGATTTCTGGACTCCGCATTTTGGAACAGAACAATATGCTATTGACCAGCAGGATCACCAGGTTTACTCACAGATATCCAGGTCAGAAGTGCTCTGGGAAGTGAGCGAAGAGAACCTTGATTTTTGAAATAGGCTGGGAGATCCAACCCATTGCAACCGGGAGGAGGAATTTGGGACTTTTCACCGCAAACGAATTGGTCATCAAAAAGAACTGTGTGACATATAAGTGTAATATGAAGTTTGCAAGTATTTTTAATAAGTAAAGAAAATATCTTTCTTGGGCATCAGCTCAACAAAGCGTTTTCCAGTTAATTGGGGATTTCTTTTTGTTTAGTTATAATAAAAGTCTTAAAACGTGAAATCTTGTCATGCAATTCTTGAAATTGGTCTGGGGGGATCATATCTCCTATTTTTCATGCTAATGATCTCACTGAGGTCATAACACATCTTTTTGTGCTGTCCAAGTGCCATTCATTTGGAAATAAAAAGGTGATGATCCATGGAATTTATTTATATTCTCCTAATGTCTCCTTGTATCTCTTTGGTTGGCAGTGACATTGATGGATCATCCAGTAGGTGATGAATACAATGGCATGGGAAGTAAGAGATACAGGGCTTCCTGTTACAGATCACTGACAGAAGATCTAAAGTATAACGTACAGAGTTGAATCCTGAATCAACCGAATTTGCTCCTTTCCAATACAATCTACTCCTGGTAGCTCAAAGGCTAAAGAAATTGCATTAAGCAGCATTAGACAACACAGGCAAGTGGGAATTTATTGCTTAACCATTGTATTGTAAGATCAAAATGAAGCAATTTTGAGTTAAGAGTGACTGTATCACCTCAAGCTTCTGTATACTGTTATGTGATCAAGAAAGCCAAAATGAGCAATTATCAGAATTTCTATTATTGTCTGTATTCACTTACTGCATGCTGAACTAGAGCAGTAACCCAAAAAGTGGGATGAGCCAGTATCAACGATGATGATGAAACTCTGAAGTGCGGTCCCGATACTGATTCTTCCAAAGTATGACAGCTGTCAGGAAATTAAAAGAAAGACGTGAAAGTAGAAATGTATCTGACTCTCAGATAGCAAGGCACAGTAGATATGTGTTACAAGTCAGATGTGGCTAAAGTAGTTGAGTTTGCAAGTGACTTTAACCTAACCCTCCCCACAAGAAATGAATGGGATCAAATCGGGAGCCTGTATTACGACTCACTCAATTTTACTAACCCTGCTGTTTAGTTAAAAGTAACTCCTTAGTTTCCCAAATGTTTGACTAACTAAAGTTTCTAAAGGAGGTGCTGCTACTTTTGGAGAATATTCCATAAGTCCACGTTGTATGGTAGCTGAAAAATGGGCTTAAATGACAAATATATGTAGGAATGGCCAGTGACTATTATCAGTTTCATTAGGGATATTGAAATCGATTGAGTTAATTAGATTTAATACCTGTTGTGTGGTTCTGGTAATGAGAAAACAAAAAGAAAGGTTGTGCATTTATATAGGGCCTTCCACGACCCCGGGAATCCCAAAGTGCTAAACAGCCGATACAGTCCTTTTTGAAGTGCAGTCACTGTTGTAATTTAGGAAATGTGGCAGCCAATTTGTGCACAGCAAGGTCCCACAAACAGCAATGTAATAATGACCAGATAGTTTTTTTCGTAATGTTGGTTGAGGGATAACTCGGCTAGAACACTGGGGAGAACTCCCCTGCTCTTCAAAAAGTGCCTTATGATCTTTTACATCCACCTGAGAGGACTGACGTGGCCTTGGTTTAACATCTCATCCAAAAGACAAGCACTTCCAAAAATGTCTTCGTGTTGTGCTGTAATGTACCCATTGTAAAATGACCACCTGTAATATTTGCTGTGCTGTTGGATTTCAGATACACCTGGCAGGATTAATAAAGGACGGAACGCAACAAAACTCAATTGGAATGTGACTGTTTCTATCCTACTCTTTGCTGCTCTTCCCTAAAAAGGTTACAGATTACTTACATCCAGGTAGTTTATAAGTGGCTTCTGTTGCAACCAATGAGTGCATCAGGAATAGCCCAAGGTGTTTTGAATAGGGATTGTATGGGTGTTTCCTCAGAAAATCTTCAAGTAACCCATGCTCCTCCGAGACACTGTGGACAGATTACCGTTAAATAGTTTCACCCTGCAAAGAAAGGAGTGAAAGTGGGTCAGCATGCAGGCAGCTAAGTCTTTCTAAATTAAGTCAAATAATTATTTCAACACCGTTCACTATCATGCACACAAGCTGTTAACTTTTATATATGTACTGATTAGTAAACAAAAGTAGCATATACAATAAGACAGAGATTATTGTATGTAGGTTAAAGGCTTGCTCAGGTCAGGAAAAAAAACCCACCCGAGCCCGGCAGAACCACGTTGGACCCAAGCCCGACCCGGCCCGAGTCCTTCCATTTTTTCCCGCGCCTGACCGAACCTGAGCCCGAGCCCGACCCCGACCCGACCACTGGAATGTTTACTTTACCTACCTTCCGATTCCAAAAACAGTATTTATTTATATAAAAGATATAAAATGATCACTGTCAGGACTCTAGTACTGTACTGTATGTGTGCAGACTAGAGTCCTGACAGTGATCATTTTATATTTTTTATATAAATACTGTATATTTTATAATAATTAATCACTCAGGACCTTCCTGGTGTCTGCATCTCAGCTGCTCACTGGATAAACTTGCAGCAAGTATTTCAACCTGTAAAACAGGAGTCTAGGTAATGTATAATAATATTTTATTTAGAAATACAGCACTGAAACAGGCCCTTCAGCCCACTGAGTCTGTGCTGACCAACAACCACCCATTTATTCTAACCCTGCAGTAATCCAATATTCCCTACCACCTACCTACGCTAGGGGCAATTTACCTATCAACCATGCAAGTCTTTGGCTGTGGGAGGAAACCAGAGCACCTGGTGAAAAACCACACAGTCGCAGGGAGAACTTGCAAACTCTGCACAGGCAGTACCCAGAATTGAACCCAGGTCCCTGGAGCTGTGAGGCTGCAGTGCTAACCACTGCACCACTGTGCCACCCTTTTCTGAGCCTTCAGGCAATTGCAGTGTTTATTTTAAGCAATACAGATACTGGTACAGCGTGGCACAATCTATCTGGGCACAACTCCATGGATTTCTGTTTAACTCGTTACCAAACAATCACTGACTTCGTGGCTCCAATCTTCATCTTTTTAAACAACCTTTCAAGTCCAATTAATACTGTGTATGTCCGACCTGGACCCGGCCCGACCTGGACTGGCCTGACCCGGACCTGGCCCGACCCGACCCGAGCCCAAAAGCCGGACCCGGGAGAGCAACCCGCCCTGACCCGAACCCAACACATTTCATCGGGTCCCATCGGGTTCGGGTTGGGTAGCAGGCCTCTAATGTAGGTATGAGCACAGCTATTTCCAAAATGGACTACAAAGAGGGATTATCAAGTATCTGACAGTCTCCGTTTAAATAGCAGCTCTCATGAATTGATGTGAATGCTGAATGTGTGTGGAGCACCAAGGAGGAATGTAGTATTAATTGCTGGAATCCTTTTTTTGCAGCAGTTCATGCTCTCCTAAAGTCCTCTAAATGCTTTACTTACTGTATGCTTTCTATAGTGCAAATTACGAGACTTTTTTTGGAGATACTGCTAAACAAACTTACCATAATTGTCCCTGCTCAAAAATAGTCCATATTCATAACTATTGACTACATCAATAATAAATGCTAAAAACATAATGTGAATATTGCAGAAAAAGAAACAAATCCTGTTCACTCCAAAGAGTTCCATTGCACAGGGAACCTCCCTTGTACCTATTCAAAGTGAGATTTGATGGGAAAAGGCACTTTTGTTGCAAAAAAGCAGGGAAGTTGCAATAGATATTCGAAACAATTTGCTGTGCGTTTTGGGGCCTTAATGAGACTACGGTATGAAAAGTGTACGTGCAATCTAGTACACAAAATACAAGGGACTGTGACATCCCAGGCAGGAGGAACTGAAGGAAAAGCCTGATGGAGGTCTGTTGGTCCAATTTTCTGATTTCTTGCGGCCATTCCACACCTCTGCAGCCAGGCAGTTGAATGAAAAATTGGGCCCTAAGGTAAATCAGCCCAGTAAACATACAGGCGTTTTTAATATCATGAACATGTAGGGCGGCACAGTGGCGCAGTGGTTAGCACCGCAGCCTCACAGCTCCAGCGACCCGGGTTCAATTCTGGGTACTGCCTGTGTGGAGTTTGCAAGTTCTCCCTGTGTCTGCGTGGGTTTCCTCCGGGTGCTCCGGTTTCCTCCCACATGCCAAAGACTTGCAGGTTCATAGGTAAATTGGCCATTATGAATTGCCCCTAGTATAGGTAGGTGATAGGGAAATATAGGGACAGGTGGGGATGTGGTAGAAATATGGAATTAGTGTAGGATTAGTATAAATGGGTGGTTGATGGTCGGCGCAGACTCGGTGGGCCGAAGGGCCTGTTTCAGTGCTGTATCTCTAAATAAATAAACATGTCATGAACAGGTACAGTATATAACCGAAAAGGCTAATGGAGTTCTGGTTTTTATATTTAGAGGACTAGAATACAAGGGGGTAGAAGTCATGCTTCAGCTATACAATGTCCTGGTTAGACCAGGCCTGGAGTTACTGGGAGCAGTTTCTGGAAGGCCTGGGAAGAAGTGCAGAATAATACTTGGATTCCAAGGGTTAAATTACGAGGAGAGGTTGCACAAACTAGGTTGCATTCCCTGGAAGTTAGAAGATTACAGGATGATTTAAACAAAGTTTTCAAGATATTAAGTGGAATAGATAGGGTAGATAGAGAGAAACTCTCTACTGGGAATCTAAGACGAGGGGGCGTGGTCTAAAACCCAGACCTTTCACAGGACCATAATTAGGAAACACTTCTACACACAAAGGCTGGTACTGGAACTCTCTTCCGCAAATGGAAATTGATGCTCGATCTATTGTAAATTTTAAATCTGAGATTGATAGATTTTGATTCACCAAAGGTATTAAAGGATATGGAGTTAGGTAACAGATCAGCCATGATTTCATTGAATGGCAGAACAGGCTCGAAGGGTTGAATGGCCTCTTCCTGTTCCCATGTTCCTTATGGCAGAGGGAGCTCTAGAACTGAAATGTTTAAAGCAAACTCAAAACATTTTGATGGCATTATCATCTTCCATCTGTAAGGAAACGCGGTCAAAGCATATTTAAACTTCAAAAGCAAGACTACAATGATCAGTCCTTACCTGACTAAACTCTCATAGAGAGCTGAATGCAAGTGAGTGCAATGAGCAGCCACTTCATCTTTGTCGCTTTGTGCAGTAGAATGAATCCAAAAGGGAAACGTCAGATGCTTCTGTGAATGTGTTCTGTATTGCTACTTTTATAGCGATTGGGCTCAATTCTATCCATTGTCTGCAGATTCCGATAACAGTTCAGGAAATTATGAGTTTTTTCATAATTGATAATTATCAAACACGCTGAGCATGTTGCAAAACAGATAGTGCTTCCTATTTAAGTAATGTCAAATTTCAAAATCACAATTTATCACGTTATTAAATATCATTGACAATTATGAATGTTATTAAAATGGATAAAGAAAGGGGTCAACCAAGTTTTGACACACGCAACGGCCCCATATTAATCTGAAGGCGGCTTCCGATTTCCCTCCAATTTCCAATTGTGGACTGTCTCTTTGAATACAGCTGATGTCACATCAGACAGGTGTGCTTCAAACTTGGGGACGTGAAACCAGGAAGTCAAAAAGAATTGGGTACAATTGAGTTGAGATTGCAGATTCTGGACAATTCAGCTGACATCCGGATTTCTGCCACACAATTCCAATCCCCTGCTGTCACCCTCACGCGGGGAGGGATTGTGAGCTATGTGGTGAACTTATGAAACAAACCCAAACAGACTTGAGGCACGCCAAAGCGGCCCGGATTCAAACTGACCAATCTGGAGAAAGGAATGTGGCAGTACGTTCTGGAACAATCAGAGAGGAATCAGTGTTGGTTAATTCAGTTTATTACTTCAAAACTGAGGATTCCATCTGTTCCAGTGAAGAGGAAGGACCATGCCCAAGATCACCATCTTTAAACTACATGTAGGCAGAGACTGGAGTTTGGCCTTGTACTCCTGACTTAAGAAGTTATACCAGGGCCATTGACCTGTGGCTGTAATGGCAGTCTGCAACAGCGCATCCATCTTCCTGAACCGCTCAAGTCTTTCTTCAGTGAACAAGGGAAAAGATTACAGGCCTGCACCGTTTCAAGTCTTCATCCCAGGGAACAAGTTTCACAGAAAACTCTTTACAAAACATCCTGTGTGGAATTGAATTCGCTGGTGCTGATTTTCCCGGGGCCCATGGTAAGGAATCCTCCAGACATGCACTGCATCTGTGGCCACTTCTTTATGCCCCAATTTCCTGTTGGGGCTAATTCGAATATTAATGGGTATTCCATCGATGGGAGCTGAGGCCTCCAATGGGGCACAGTCATGAGTTTGCAGGAAATTGTAATGCTGTGGCAGGCTTGTGCAGTTGGGGCTTTGTAATGGCAATGCAGCTTACTGAGGCAAGATTAATCTTGGAAGCCTGGTACTTGCTGAAACAGGTCAGAGAGTGCGAGCCTAGGTTCAGAGGTGTTAGAATATCAAGATGGTTTTACATGACTCTTATTTCTGTACTGTGGACAGTGTAGGTTTAAATTGTGGTCTTGAAAAGCTCGTTTTTTCCCCCTCAATTATGCTAAGTTTTTGAAGCACAGACTTTTAATTGCAGCAGGGAGTAGTGTAAAGACAGACAATATAAAAGGTAATGTGCTGCTTTGAGGGAAACATCAAAGATTGTTTACAACAAAACTATGGCTTGGTGAAAGCAATGATAGGTGATGTGAAAAGGCATGGGGCCTCTCATCTCTGTTTGGCAACCAGTTCAAGCATCTGGGTGATCATAAAGCCTCAAATAGCATCAGATAATCAAAATTAACAGTCACTTGGACAAATATGGATTAACTAAGGAAAGCCAGTATGGATTTGTTCAGGGCAAATCATGTTTAATGAATTTGATTGGGTTTTTTGATGAGTTAACAGAGAGGGTTGATGAGGGTAATGCGGTTGATGCGATCTATATGGATTTCCAAAATTCATTTGATAAAGTGCCACATAACAGCCTTGTCAGCAAAGTTAGAGCCCATGGAATAAAAGAGACAGTGGAAGCAGAGATACGAAGTTGGCTGAGTGACAGGAAACAGAGTAGTGGTGAATGGTGGTTTTTCGGACTGGAGGAAGGTATAGAGTGGGGTTCCCCAGGGGTCAGCGTTAGAACCATTGCTTTTCTTGACACAGATTAATGATCTGGACTTGAGTGTGCAGGTCACAATTTCAAAATTTGCAGATGACACAAAACTTGGGAGTACTGTGACCTGTGACGAAGACAGTGATTGACTTCATTAGGACATAAACAGACTGGTGGAATGGGTGGACACGTGGCAGATGGAATTTAGTGCAGAAAAGTGTGAAGTGATACATTTTGGTAAGAAGAATGAGGGGGGGGGTAATAATTAAATACATGATACAATTCTAAAAGGGGTGCAGAAGCAGAGAAACCAGGGGTATACGTGCACAAATCATTGAAGGTGGCAGGTTGAGAAAGTGGTTAAAAAGGCATACGGGATCCTGGGTTTTATAAATAGAGACATAGAGTACAAAAGCAAGACAGTTATGATGAACCTTTATAAAACACTGGATTGGCCTCAACTGGAGTATTGTGTCCAATTTTGGGCACCACTCTTTCAGAAGGATATAAAGAAGAGGGTGCAGTAAAGATTTACGAGGTTCCAGGGTCGAGTGACTTCAATTGCATAGTTTGGAGAAGCTGTTGTCCTCAGAGAAGAGATTGAGAGGATATTTGATAGAGGGGTTCAAAATCATGACAGGTCTAGACAGAGTAGGTCGGGAGAAACTGTTCCCATTGGCAGAGAGTTGAGAACCAGAGAACACTGATTTAAGGTGAATGGCAAAAGAACCAGAGACGACCTGAGGAAAAACCTTTAACGCAGCAAGTGGTTCGGATCTGGAATGTACTGCCTGAGAATGTGGTGGAGGCAGATTCAATCGTGACTTTCAAAAGGGAATTGGATAATTATCTGAAGAGAAAAGATTTGCAGGGCTATGGGGAAAAGGCGGGGCAGTGCGACTGGCTGGCCTCCTTCTATGCTATAACCATTCTATGATTCTATTCTATAAAATAGGGTTGCAACCAACAGGAATAAAAGATGATGGTGTAACAGAGATGCCATGCTATTAGTGAGTTAGACAGAAAGGCATGAATAAACTTAGTTTTAGTTTTAGAGATACAGCACTGAAACAGGCCCTTCGGCCCACCGAGTCTGTGCTGACCATCAACCACCCATTTATACTAATCCTACACTAATTCCATATTCCTACCACATCCCCACCTGTCCCTATATTTCCCTACCACCTACCTATACTAGGGGCAATTTATAATGGCCAATTAACCTATCAACCTGCAAGTCTTTGGCATGTGGGAGGAAACCGGAGCAGCCGGAGGAAACCCACGCAGACACAGGGAGAACTTGCAAACTCCACACAGGCAGTACCCAGAATTGAACCCGGGTCGCTGGAGCTGTGAGGCTGCGGTGCTAACCACTGCGCCACTGTGCCGCCCGGAGAAGCTATTTTCATGGATCCTAATTAAAGTCCACACATAAGCATCAGACATGAGGCTAGTAATCACTGCTCTGTGTGGGTGTTTAGGGAGTCAAGATGAATGTTTTATCAATAAAAAAATGAAACGCATTACCAAAATTATTACCATCTCTAGTCCTACAAAGGACTTAACCAACATGTGGTGGCACTGCTGCCTTTAAGCCAATAGATTGTGAACCAAATCCCAAACCAGAGAGTTGAGCACAAAATCCAGGCTGATTCTGCAGTGCAGTATTAAGGGAGTGCCGCACTGTCTGAGGTACCGTCGTTCAGATGAGACATTAAATCCGGGCCACGTCTGCCCTCGCAGTTGGATGTAAAAATCTCATGGCATGTTTTGAAGATGAGCAAGGGGGTTCTCTCTTTCTCTTTGCCAATATTTATTTTTCAACCAACATCACCAAAACAGATTATCCGACCATTTATCACATTGTTGTTGGTGGGACCTTGCTGTGCTCAAATTGGCTGCTTACATTACAACCGCAATTACACTTCAATATTTCATTGGCTGCAAATTGCTTTGGGGCATCTTGATGTTGTGAAAGATACCATGGGCTGGATGTTACCAGCTCTCTGGAGACAGACTGGGAGGCGAGAGGCCTCATATCATGGCAGCAGGCGGCGTTGGGAGGGGAGACCGATGCCTTCCCACCGCCGTGGGATATTACCGGTGGCAGGAACCTCAGCACAGTGGCCACCCAGAGGCAGGTGGCTATTTCCCACCCCCACCAGCATTTTACCATGTTGGCAGGGGCCAGGCCGCTTGGGGAGACCATCAAGTAAACCCTGGCTGTTTTCTGGGGGTTCCCGGAAGGGGGGATCTCCTCCTTTATGGCTCCTCCGTGGCCAACATAAGGGCCCCCTGTGGCAATGACTGCCCCCGTGCTTACAGCGCTGCAACTGGAGGGCGCACCTCCCCGATTGCCGGGTCCTACCTGCCTGCCCTGGCTCGGTTAAAAAAAAAACTTACCTTGCCTTCGAGGTCACCTCAGCATGTAGGTGTCCTCTTCTTCCTGTAGCCTCAGCAGCGGCTACCTATAATGATGGCACTGCCAAGCTGCCAGGTCTCTGATTGGGCACCTTGAAACATGACATGTTAAGTGTAGCATGCTTTAGAGGAACAGGCGACTTTGATTTATGGGAGTAGAAATTGGGCCACGTTGCATCCATTTTACGCCAGTAAGGAGGATGCAACAAGACCTAATTTCGGGGACCAATGTTCTGTGGCCCAAAGAGGCCTGAATAAATGTCTCACCCGATATCGGACCGGGCCATTTTTCAGTTGTCCCTGGTGACCCCTTAAAACAAGTAGCAAGCCCCATGTGTATGCAAATGAGGGTGAGGCAAGCACTGGCGGCTCACTCTGATTATTCAGATGATGCCCAAGTTTGTAACTGAAGTGGAGTGCAGCCGAAAACAGTAACAACAGACAAAATGTATGCAATTAAGTTTATTGTAATAAAGAAATAAAAGTTCCCCCAAAATACAGACAATACCTGGTGTACGCCAACAAGATGAAATCTCACTGCATGATCTTAGTAACGAACACAATGATGATAATTGCCATCCATTACAGGTTAGGCGGTAAACTGGCACAGCGGATCTCCCGCGTGCTATTTCTGAAAATCGGGCAGGTTCTTAAAAGACTGGTGATGCTGTATGCAAATTTACCACCCAAGTTGTGAAACTCAAGGCCATGAGTTCGCGTGTAGATCCTGTTCATAATGGACAGAGGAATTTCATACAAATACATTCATGTATTTTACGAATATCCACAAGTTTGGATTCACTACAAAGGCAGATACCTAAAATAGAGATGGCTTTTGGCTTTGGAATCGATCATTGCTCATACAATCTAATGCATATCGCAATTAAAGGCTCAATCCCAAAATTCAGGCAGGTCTTCATTCGGGTTGTCGACAACAGAAAGGAGAAAAAGAATCCGAATGTATCTATAATGCAGTTTATCACCCAAGGTTGACTTTACAAGATTATCCATTTAAAGCACATTTTGTTGAGCCATTTTGTTGAATTTGTAGGTCAGTATGGTAAGAGTTTATTCAGATTTAATTAAGAGATTTCAGCTCATTGACTTTATTCTCGAGGCGTTCCTTGCTGCATCTCATGCACAATCAGATGAGCTTGAGAACTCTTTAACCAGAGGCTCTCCTGGTTTTTATTTGAATTCCTGTTACCTTATGATTCAACCATCGCAGAAGAATAAGCAAAGACCTCAAAATGGGGTTAGAATGTGCTTTAAATGTAAGCTTGGGTGATTAAATTACACAGCTTTGGCAAAGCCCATTCGGTTGTTTCCTCTGTCAAAGATGGAATAGTACGGCCCAATGAAGACATCTCCCAGAATCCAGAGCTCTCCAGAAGAGGTTGGAAGATACATGCCCATAAATCCACTTATGCAACTACCCTGGCTCTGGAAGAAATGCAAAAGTGTGAGAGTTAGTTCCCTAGAACTATTTCATTGCCAATACTGATCCTTCTGTAAGTACAGTAATAAAAAATGTGATCACTCTGTTATGTTTAATTAGTCCTGGAAGTATTATTTGATTAACGATCTGAAAACACGTTACTCATGCCCTTGACTTTGCTTTGTCAGCTGTAAGTAACTCCAACAGTCAATTGACACCTGCTACCGTTCCAGGTTAAAAGAGAAACTAAAGCTTATCATTTGACAGCATACACATAGCTTGTCAAGAAATTGCAATGAGAATTTCTACAACATTAGAAAGGAAACCACTATGAAAATATTTCTCTCAGAACGCAAAGAATCGTCCAAAAGAAACAAAAGTGAGCAGAAAAGACTTGGCGAATCTTAAAGGATGAATTATGTTTAACAACTGATAGTAAAAAAAACTGGATAACAGGAACACATAGTGTCTGACTCAGGAATAATGTACTTAAATAAAATTGGCTGGAATTTCTATTTCATGGAGTGAACGCAACAGTGTAAGTAGTTTGGCCCACAGTCTCTCAGTCTGTCCACTGCTGTGCCACAAACACTATTCTACACTACACATTTACAGGTGTAGTTGAGACAACACTCAAGAAGTTTGACACTATCTGGGACAAAGCAGTTCATATGATTGACAGCCCACTCACCACCTTAAGCACCCATTCCCTTCACCACCAGCACACCGTAGCTGCAGTGTGTACCATCGGCAAGATTCGCTGTAGCATCTTGCCACATCTCCTTCAACAACGCCTTCCAAACCTGAGAACCCCCACCACATGGAAGGACGGGAGCAGCAGATGCATGGGAACACCATCGCCTCCAAGTTTCCCTCCCAGCCACATTCCATCCTAACTTGGACATACATTAGCATTCCTTCATCGTTGGTGAGTCAAAACCTTGGAACTCTTTTTCGAACAGCACTGTGGAAGTACCTCCACCACAGGCGCTGCAGCGGTTCAAGAAAGTGGCTCACCACCAACTTCTCAAAGTCAATTGAGGCTGGGCAATAAATGCTGGCCTTGTCAGTGACCCCCATATCCAAAGAATTAGTTAAAAAAAAGACCTTCCCTTGCACTATTAATTGATATGGAAAGTAATTTCACTAACTGTACAATTACTCAACCCTACCATTTTGTACATTTTTGTTAATTTTCTGCTTAACTTATTTGAAAGTTAACTGACAAGCAATCTTACTGGATACTGAAGTCAGAGAACATAGCAAACCATCCAAATTCAGCTTTATCAAATTGAAACAAAAACATACCTGGACTATGTATTCAGATGGAGTAAGGGGATAGTCAATTCCATTGATTGTGAAGACTACATCGGGCATGTTGGACAGATTGTTGCAGTTGACGGTGTACTGTAAAATAGATGAAGTATTTAACAATGATCGTGAGTAGAGTGTTCTCAGAGGAGCATTGCAGGAAATACTTGATAACTAGCAAAATCAACGACATAATTATTGGATGTGCAGTTGGTCACTCTTAAAAGTAGCTGTGGCTTACATTTCAGCACAAGTGCCCAGGTACTCCTGCAAGGAATCTGTGAGACTGATCCCTGTGGACTTCCCGAGATTGTGGGAGGTCCCCTGCAACCTAATAGTGTGCACCTTTACCACTAAGGGTTATTGATGGCACCAACCTGTCCCCAAAGGATGGAAAATTGGCTGTTAGTTGCTGGGCTTGTGGGGCAGGAGCTGCTGGAGCACCCCACCCCGCGCCCCTGTAAAGAAAGCTAAAATGCCTCCATTGGGGTGGGGGGGGGGGGCGGTGTGTCAAATTTTTAACAATAGGTTCTTTGGCCTTTCTTTGGGGTGCATTAATTGTATAGTAATTGAGTATTGAATTGCTCTGAGGTGGTGAGCATTAACTGGGGATTCACTTGTGCTCCTATTTATGGGAGCAGACTGAAACTGTGGTTGTTGGGTTTTGAGGTGCATGTTTATAATGTGCAACTCCATAAATAAAGCTTAGAAAGTGTATAAAGGAAAGGCTCCAGTTCTATCCTTCACCACCAGGCTTTCTAGAGTACAACAGGCAGGCTGTAACCCAGGTTACTAGGGAGCGACTCACATCCACCATTTAGCAGCCTGGTTTCTCCAGTTATCCTGGCATTGATGATCATTTGAGGGGCTGCATTTACTGGGCACACAGTAACTCCTGGCATTGTGAATCGCCATCTCCCTTCCCAATCCTATGTCAATGGTCTTGTTCAGAGTTGGTGGAAGCTCCACCCTTCACAAGGCCTCCGGAAATCCTTAATGCAAAGTCAGGACCAGTCTAATTTGTAGCCTTACTGGTGCACTTCCATCTGATTTACAGTGGGAGTGCAGTGGAAATTCTATGACATTTTGGGTTAGCAGGTTAAATTTATTCATTTTGATGAGTCTGAAACTGAAATTCTTTTGGACCTTGTAGCTATCTATGAAAGTTGGATACAAGGGCACCACTGTAAGTCTTTGAAGTTAATAGTTATGCTCAAGATGAGGGATGTTAGCACTGGGAAATGGGAAATTTTCAGGTACCTTTCAGCATCCAATCACTTCCAGGTCAGAGACAACAGATTTCGATACAGAATAAAGGTTCCTACTCTGCTACTCTGCCCCATGAAGGTGCCTGAGCCCTAATGTCAGAATAGGAGCCAATACTGCACCAGTGTGACCAAAAGCTGAACTGGAGTAGCCATATAAATACTGTGGCTACAAGAGCAGGTCAGAGGCTAGGAATCCTGCGGTGAGTAACTCACCTCCTGTCTCCCCAAAACCTGTCCACCATCTACAAGGCACAAGTCAGGAGCGTGATGGAATACTCTCCACCTGCTTGGATGGGTGCAGCTCGAACAACACTCAAGAAGCTCAACACCATCCAGGACAAAGCAGCCTGCTTGATTGGCACCCCATCCACAAACATTCACTCCCTCCACCACCGATGCACAGTGGCAGCAGTGTGTACCATCTACAAGATGCACTGCAGCAATGCACCAAGGCGCCTTAGACAGCACCTTCCAAACCCACGATCTCTACCAACTAGAAGGACAAGGGCAGCAGATGCATGGGAACACCACCACCTGCAAGATCCCCTCCAAGCCACACACCATCCTGACTTGGAACTATATCGCTGTTCCTTCATTGATGCTGGGTCAAAGTCCTGGAACTCCCTTCTTAACAGCACTGTGGGTGTACCTACACCCCATGGACTCCAGCGGTTCAAGATGGCAGCTCACCACCATCTTCTCAAGGGCAATTAGGGATGGGCAATAAATGCTGGCCTGGTCAGCAATGCCCATACCACATGAACAAATAAAAAAAACCAATATCCAGTGGCCTCTTAGAGTGAGATTACCAATTATTGATAAATTAGGGGCAGTATTAGTGCTGAGATCCCAAGCCCAGTAAGGAATTTGACTGAGACTGCCAAAACTCCTTTCACATAGGATCCTTACAGCAAACACAGGAGATATTTATCCCTTTAGTGTAGGCTGGATTCAAATCCAAATTTGAGAGGTGAAAGCCAGGAGGCTAATCCGTAGCATTACCCATTGCCCCCTTATTGTATCTTGTGCTTCTAAAGAGTGGTTTGTAATACAAGGTAATAACAGAAATTACAATAGACATTACTGATTGATGTGATTAGCTTTTAGAGTTTTTAGAAAAACAACCTCTTAAAGCATCAACTTATGAAAAGTATATCGATAGAAACTCCTTTGGTTCTTTACAAAATCTGATCTGTTCCATAGAAGCTTACCATGCCAGAATATCCTTCAGTTGCACCAATGTATTGCTGGATAGTGCTGATGGGTCCAGTGGGACCAGCTAAGAGAGAAGTACCAGTATCAACAATGGCCTGACAGCCCCCACTACAGGCCACAACACGCCCATTGATTGTCACTCTGAAAGAGGAAAAGGCAGTTACAGTTAATTGAACTCATTCACTCCCCAAACATCTCTGCCTCTCTACTTCTCTCGCCTCCTTTAATACAGTCCTTAAAATATACCTTATTGACCAAGCTTTTGGCCATCTATCCTAACTCCTTATAAGAACAAGAGGAGGCCTTATAGCCCTTTGAGACTGCTCCGTCATTCAATAAGATCATAACCTTAACTTAACCTTCCCGCACTATCCCATATTCTTAAATCCCTTAGTACCCAAAACTCTATTGATCTCTGTCTTGAATATACTCAACTGGCTGAGCATTTACAGCTCCTTGGGGTAAAGAATTCCAAAGATTCTCACCCCTTTGAGAGAAGAAATTTCTCCTCATCTCGGTCCAAAATGATGACCACTTCTTCTGAGACTTTGACCCCTAGTTCTATACTCTCCAGCCAGGAAAACATCCTCCCAGTATCTACCCTGCCAAACCCCTTAAAAATTTTATATGTTTCAACGCAATCACCTCTCATTCTTCAAAACCCTAGGAAGCATAAGTCCAGTTTACTCAAACTCTCCTCAGAGGGCCATCCTCTCTTATGTGGCTTGATACCAAATTTGGTGAGGTAAAGCTCCTGTAACGTGCCTTGGAATGTTTTACTACATTAAGGGTGCTATATAAATGAAGTCCCTGTGTTGTTAACCCTCAAACTAACGTATTTGCGAAAACACAAGCAGGGGTGAACCAAGGGGTTGAATCTAAATTTAAATATAATAGCAGGACCGGTCTCCTCAGACATCATTTACATTCCTGTGGGGTTCATTTCCAACTTTGTCGTCTGGGTTCTAACATAGCAGAAAGGACCACCAGCTGGCTGTAGAACATGCCTGATTTTTATTTTAGGATATTGCCGTGGCAATTTGCCCTGGTGAATCCATAGGCCTTGCACCAAAGTTCCAGGTTTCATTTTGTCATTGGAAGTGCTTTATTTTTCGATTCTGTTCACTATAATTTTTTTCTTAGCAACGAGTGTCTTAATCTAAATAGCTTGTAGAAACTGGAGTCACCTCTGCCAGTGTGTGGAGCTTTGCATGCAAGTGAGCGCATATTGGAACTTCAGGTGGGATGGATCACGGGGTTTATGTTCGCTCAATTTCAGGCGCTGCGGCTGACATTTTGCAGTGGTGTGTGCTCGAAAGCGGGAGGCCGATTCTGGCCCACAAATGGGCCTCATTAATATAAATTGGGTGCCGACATCCCGCAGGCAGCTTGTCCGATTTGAAAACATGAATTTTGGGTTGGTTGCCTCACTATGAATAGCCTGAAGGTGAGTGCTGGGAATGGTGGGAGGGATGTAGAGTGCGTTGGAGGAAAACCAATGTGGAGGGTGATGGGGGGAAGGAATCGGTGTACTGTTGAGTCAGAGGAGCAACCTTGCTCTTCCTGGGTCCACAGCGATGAATTGTTGATATTCTTTTCACTTACTTTTGGCTTACTTGGCCCGGCAACCACCAAGAATCCTGAATGGAACAGCTTGACTCCTGCTCAATTCCATGATATCACATCTCAGCGAGGGCGGCCTAAAACACGGGCAAGGCCCCTCACTTACATATACTAATCATAGGTCAGATGTCTTCCAGACATTCTATGGGCAAGGGATTTTGGTCCCTGAAATTGGCCTGTTGCACCCCTTTTACTTCTGTTAAAATGGGTGCAATGGGTCCAATTTGTACCCTCGCACAAATAATGAGCAGCTGATGCTATTTCTCGCTCATTAATTTGAATTGATTATTTTTACCAAATGGCAAATCATGCAGATTATTTTTTTAATTTATTTATTTAGAGATACAGTACTGAAACAGGCCCTTCGGCCCACCGAGTCTGTGCCGGCCATCAACCACCCATTTATACTAATCCTACACTAATCCCATATTCCTACCACATCCCCACATTCCCCTACCACCTACCTATACTAGGGGGAATTTACAATGGCCAATTTACCTATCAACCTGCAAGTATTTGGCTGTGGGAGGAAACCGGAGCACCCGGCGAAAACCCACGCAGACACAGGGAGAACTTGCAAACTCCACACAGGCAGTACCCAGAATCGAACCCGGGTCACTGGATATTAGATAATTGGCACATGATCCCCCAATTACGCTGAGTGTGTGCTCTTGTCCGTAATAAGTTTACTCTTCAATAGATTGCGCCTCTGTTGGCTCAGACTTGATTTAAGCCAAGCTCCAGCTGTGGCTTGGAAGCTATCTTTTAGTTAGCTGGTTGTCTGTGATTTTTCCTTAAACCTTGAAAGCCATTACAATGTAATTCAACATTATTTATTCTTTCATTGGATGTGGGCATCACTGGCCAGGCCAGCATTTTTTGTCCATTCCAAATTGCCCTTGACAACTGAATGACTTGCTAGGTCATTTCAGAGGGCAGTTAAGAGTCAACCACATTGCTGTGGGTCTGGAGTCACATGTAGGCCAGACCAGGTAAGGTTGGCAGATTTCCTTCTCTTAGTGGCATTAGTGAACCAGATGGGTTTTTATGACAATCAGTGATAGTTTTATGGCACCATTACTGAGACCAACTTTTAATTCCAGATTTTTATTTATTAATTGAATTTATATTCCACCAGTAGTTGTGGTGGGATTTGAACACCTATCCTCAGGATAAGCCTCTGGATTAGTAGTTCAGTGACCTTACCACTACACCACTGTCTCCCACAATTGCAATGCCATTGTATATAATATTCCCACATCAAGGACCTGACTTGCAAAGTTGAGTGCAATGTGATTGTTACTGAATGCATGCGAATTGCAAAGTGGGTCAGTCACTTACCTGTCCACGAGGATCTGCCAATAACTTTGCTGAGTGAGGGGTACCCAGTTAATTTGACCTGTGTAATGGTCGGGGTCAACTCCACCAAATACAACTTCACTTCCGGACTGACTGTTCTCTCTGTAAAGCAATTCAACGAGGACGTTAATTTCAGCAACCACCTGTCTGATATTGAAATGAGCATAAACTGAGCTTCAGAAATTCCTGATCAACAAGATGTTTTATCGGACTGGCACAATATGGCATCATTAACCACTGAAAATCAGGCCAAAGTCAATATTTTGCTAAATTAAAAAAAAATAACTGCTTGATCCTCATTGTTCTGGCAGGAAAACATAGTTCTTTGCATAATCCCACAAACAGATTATAATTATCCAATTTCCCATCCAAGATCTATAAACCAATTTAAAAAATCTAAAGAAGTTGAATTTGTCCAATAGGATCCAGTTGGATGTGCTTGAAGATGAAGAGGTCACCTGACATGCGGGGCTGAATTTTGTTCAGCTCCTGACGTCGGGCTCCAAAGTGGGTTGGACAGAGTCCGACACGGGGATTGCCAGGCCCCGATCTTCCTGGCGGCAGCGAGGCTCCACGTCGGCAGCTCCATGGCAGCCCCTCCGCCACTTGGTGACAGGACCCAACTTTAAATGTTTAAACGCATTAAATATTTGCATGCATTAAAACCTAACCCGCAGCAATCTCACCAGCAGTTCCCGGATTTTCCGTGCGACGAGCAGCACTCATGCGCCTTCACCTTCCTGTCTAGGGAAAGCTGGCACCACCGAGGTGGGGAAGGGGCCAAACCCAGCATTATTAGTGTAGTGGGGGAGGGAAAGGGGGTGAACTTTGCACTTTGTGCAGTTGGGAGGAGAAGGATCAACTCTGAAATGTTAGTGTAGTGGGGAATGGGGCAAACATTTATTCAGTCTGGTGGGGGGGTGGGGGGGGGACGGAAACGAGGGGCAACTCTGCATTCTCTGAGCAGGGCTGGTCAGCCTTTAAAAATGACGCCTGCTCGGAGACAGCTGACGCCGTTCGTGGCGAGACCGAGACTGCCCCATCACATGATTGGGAGGAGTGGGGCGGGGGGGGGGGGGGCAACCGCTCTGCATATTCTAATGAGCTGCAGGGCTTAAGATTGTGGTGGCCTGGCAGTGCCTGGCCGTGTGTGCCGGCCGCCATTTTTTTGCAGCAGGAAAACAAAATCTCTCCCGAGAACGGCTAATTTAGGTCAGGGGTCTGCAAACTTTTTTTTAAACCTGAAAAGCTATTTTTTTTAAAAAAAAAATGCCAAAAATAAAAAGTGTTGGGAGCCGCAAGACAAAAATTCAGCATTTCTAAATCAACGACTTGACCAATTGTCAAGAGCCTCTGGTAGCATGCATAATTTGCTATATATACTAAATAAAGCATGTATTGAATTGATGTCTCAATAGAAAAAAAATCAAAATTAAAAAAGACCTTAACTCTGAATTATCACATTTTTTTAACTTGTTTTACGATTGTGCAGTCAGTAAGGTCATCATTAAAACAAACTATAACTTAAGATGTGTAACATTAAGACAATTTTTTCAGCTAATGATTCGCGTGATACAAACAGCATCTAATAACACATTCCGAATAATTTGTCGTCCCAGCTATATTTGTAATGATAAAACCTATTCCTCGAACCAAAGGCGTTGTCTATAATCATGGTGTAGCTATACCATGAGAACAAGTTTATTTCAAGCACGATGATGCTTTTTATTAAAATAATCATTTGAAACTGTAAAAGTACAGGATCATGATTCGCCTTTTATCCCCACAGTAAAAACCTGACTTGTACTTTTCTTGACTTTTTTTAGGCTTTTCTCATGTTAATGCAATCCGACGGGAAACGACTGGGAGCCGCAAATGTGAAAGAGCTGCATGAGGTTCCGGAACCACAGTTTGCAGACCCCTGATCTAGGTGACTGGACAAACACATAGAAGGGCAAGAAAAGACCATTGGACCGATCGGGTTTAAAGAAAGAAGGTTCTGTGGTGGCCTTAAGTAAATACTCTATTTTATGAGGGAGCAACGGAGGTGCAGACACATGAAGGTAAGAAAACTTACCTGGTCAGGTAAAAAGCAAACAGATCCTGCTGCACCAGGTTTTCAGACATCATGTTATCAAACACAGGTGTGACGCCTGATGATGCAATCTTGGGATAGGCCAATCCGAGAATCCCATCAAATGGAGCATAGCTGAATGTGTTCCCAGGTTCAGTCTCACTTAACCCAAATTCCTGGTTTGTGACAGCTATGTTGGAAACCTAGACAAAACAGGAATTACGATACTGCGAGTCATGAACAAACGAGTTACCGTATTGTTATAAAGACAGAAAATGCTGGAAAGGGTCACTGGCCTGAAACGTTGAGCCAGATTTTGTTCTCATCCCAATGGCGGGTTTTGTGGCAGGTGTTGGGGGGGCGGGGGTGGTGCTGAAGAATTGGGACAGAATTGCCCACCATGGAACCCAACGCTGGGAATCCCAGTTCCGATTCCCCTGGGGGCAGGATAGGCCAATGATAATCTTCCTGCCCAGAGCCCAGAGGCCAGATAAGGGCCTCTTTCCTCCACTGTTGGAATCTTACCAGCAGCAGGGAGGGGCCTCCGCCACACGGGGAGGACGCCTTGGAAAACAAGGTGCCCTTCCTGCGGCCCTGGGGGTGCAGGGGGCGGTCCCCTTCATGGGATATTTATGGCCCAAGGAAGACCCCCACCAGGAACCCCCCCCTCTCCCCGGACCGAACACCCACACCCCCTTTGCCGGGGGCTTCACCTACCTCTTCCCTGGGGTTCCCGTTGGGGCCTGGGTGCGAGGCCTCTGCAGTACTGGCAGCGGCCATCACTCCCGGTGGCACTGCCGATACTGCTAGGCTGCCGGCCCTGTGATTGGCCGGCAGCTGTCGGGGGCGGGATCCCCATCCCGTTTAAATCTTTAAACTTTGACTCCAAAAGAGGGGGGGGAGGGGGGTGGCAGGCGGGGGTTGAAAAATGCAGAGGCAGGGTTTGCCCCCTCTTTTCATCCCAGTGCCCAGAGCCCCACCTCCTGCATAAAATCCAGAGCATTAACTGTGCTTCTCTCGCCACAGATACTGCCAGACCTGGTGAGCATTTCCAGCATTTTCTGCTTTTTATTTCAGATTTCCAGCATCTGTGGTATTTTGCTGTTAGAGTCATAGAGCCATAACGGCACAGGAGGAGACCATTTGGCCCATCAAGTCCATGCTAGCTCTCTGCAGAGCAATCCAATCAATTCCATTCCCCGGCTCTAACCCCGTACCTCTGTGAGTTTATTTCCCTCATGCGCCTATCCAATTTCCTTTTAGTTTAGGCAGGCATCAAGATCAGTGCAGGCTTGGAGGGCCGAATGGCTGTACTGTTCTTTGTTCTTTGTCTACGCCTCCACCACCCCAGTACCCATATTGTTATCCAGGTCACACATTGCTTTAACTTAATGAATACCTCGATTATAGGTAAATCAAACACAATGGAATGTTTGTTGTGCGTTCGGCTGATACTTTCCAAATAACAAAATTCAGTTTTGACTGGGCAGCATCTTTTATTGATGTAGGAGCTGTCACTCCGCAGCTGTTTCTGAGCACCTCTAACCTCACGGGATCCTGGTGTATCATTGGCTGTGGCATCCCTGACCTCGTCAAAGGTCAGTGAACAGTGCACGTGGACCCCGTCTGGGTCCAAGTTTGTGACCCAGATCCCTGCAGATTTTAGAATGTTTTAAAAATTGCTGATAACATCCCCCAACCATATTGAAATCCTCCTTATCGGCTTTGGAGTCCACTGCCTTCATTAGCTTTGTATCACTGGCTATTTCAGAAATATTGAGAAGGATAGGCCAATGATTTTTAGCTCTTTGTTCTAGGACATATTATTGTTGAACTATAAGGAATTGTCATTCTACCTGACCTTAGTGTAAAAAAATGAGATAATAAGAACACTACGTTCTTAAGCATCCTTGATTGAAATAATGAATGTGTGGAATTCTATCCATTGTTATGGATCTGCAAATTAGCCTCAAAAATATGAATCCTGTTGCTATATGAGCATGCTGAAGCCCTTCACCCAAAACAATAACAACTTGCATTCATATAGCGCCTTTAATGTAGTAAAAAGTCCCAAGGTGCTTCACAGGACCATTATCAGACAAGATATGACATTGAGCCACATAAGGAGATATTAAGACAGCTGACCAAAAGCTTGGTCAAAAAGGGTGTAAAGGGGCAGGAACTCACTGCGCACAAGGGTGGTGGAAGCGGAGACACTCAATGACTTTGATGGCCACTTGAAGGTAAAAAAAACTTGCAGGTCTACGGGGATCGAGCAGGGGAGTGGGACTGACTGAATTGCTCCATGGAGAGCTGGCATGGACTCGATGGGCCAAATGGCCTCCTTCTATGCTGTAAATGACTCTATGACTCTATCTTAAATGAGGAGAGAGAGGTAGAGAGGAGGATAGGTTTAGGGAGGGAATTCTAGAGCTTCCGGCCTAGACAGCTGAAGGCACGGCAATGGTGAGATGAAGGAAAATAGGGATGCGTGAGAGGCCTCTAACATTACTGTTTCATCTTTATGTTGTTTCTGGTTCCCAGATATGGGAAAGAATCACACTTTAATCTTGGAAAAGGCTGGAGTCAGTCTGGTTTATTACAGCACCATGCTTTATACTGTAGAACCTGGTTCAAATGGTTCTTGTGTTACATATAACATGACTCCCCAGTGCAGCTGTGAATGTGGCCCCCTACTGGAACACTTACACATAACAACTAGTTCCCAGCTAATTAGTTCCTAACACTTTACAGATAGTATAACAATATATACATATAACAATTACAAAGCTCTCTATTGGCTTGTTGCACCTTGATAACATCCCATCAACCGACACTCTAAGCCTGCATTTGAACACATGTATTGGATCTGATGGGAAAAGCAATAACAATTCAGAGAACTCTCACTTAAGTGGACAAATTAAGAATTTTAACATTATTTTGTCATACCATTGTTAGTAAAAGTTACATTATACTTACAGTGACTGTGTCATAGCCCAGGATCCCAGTCATACTGCCTGAACCGTACTGAATGGAGAGTGGTTGGTTTGTTGCCCTATAAGTTGAGGACCGGCTTGGTGAAAATTTCTTGTGGTTTGCTGCAAAATTAGTATAGGTTTCATAAAACTCATTTTAATGGCTTGGTTTTATTCATTTTCACGTTATACATTAAATATCCTAAAGTGTGTGATCACATGTAGTGTTGAGAATATGATGTTCACTTTATTTCTTTTAAGTATTAGGAAAGAGTAATGTGAATAATGTAACCAGATAGAATCCTTGGCATAATGTGATTGCTCCCCACTTATACAATGGAACAAAACTGGTGCTGGTGTGTGCTGTTGCTGCTGGCAAATGAGCCACTTTACATATCTGGCAACTAGCATTGTTAACAAGTGCTCACAGGGTCAAGTATAACACGGGTTAGATGCAGAGGAAAGCTACCAACAATGGGCCTTTGCTGTAATGAACCATTGTAACATTTTTCATTTCTTGCAACAGCCTTCTCTGTGTGAGATTGCCAGTTGCTGTCACACTAGGGCAGAGTTGTCCTTTGGGTCCATGATCACTAGGAACTAGTTTAGACTACCCAAGTTGATTTCATATAGGACACCTTTGTCCCATCAGTGTGAAAAGAAAAAAAAAGACATGCATTTACATTGCATCTTTCACAACCTCAGGACACCCCGAAGTGCTTTACAGCCAATGAAGTACTTTTGAAGTGTATTTCCTGTTGTAATGTGGGAAACATGGTAGGCAATTTGCACACTGCAAGATCCCACAAACAGCAATGTGATAACGACCAGTTAATCTGCTTTAGTGATGTTAATTCAGAGCTAAATATTGGCCAGGACACTGGGAAGATCTCTCCTGTTCTTCTTCAAAATAATACCATGGGATCTTTTGTGTCCATCTGAGAGGACCTCGGTTTAACATCTCATCCAGAAAACAGCACCTCCAACAGTGCAGCACTCTCTCAGCCTAGATGCTTCTGCTCAAGTCTCTGGAGTGGGATCTGAACCCTCAATCTCCAGAGTATGGCTGACCCATTGTGGGCTGGAGTCAAACCCAATTCTCTAAGTGAAAGGCCAATACATCATATAGTACCAGAGCACACTTTTGGAGCATTAGTTTCCTTCCTTTGTAGCTGGACCCTGCAGTAATATGATTCAATTCCATTCTCCAATTATCTCAAAAGCTCCATCAAGCATAAATCACAACCATCAGTTGGTTGAATGGTTTTAATTTACAGCACTGATGATTACTACAAAGAGAAAAGGTTTGACCTGGTTGGTTTTAGATTTGATAAATTGAACCAACTTTTAGGAGTAAAGTTCACTGTACATTGTACTGTCCATGTCAAAAATTGTGGGTTTCTTCAAGTCAAAACTTTGAACAAACCAAGCACCAGGCTTCAAACTCCAACAAATAGATTTTTATATGCGTTGAATTTTCAGATGGTCTGTACCCATCAAATATTTTTCTACCCTTAACCCTCCTAACCACCTTTAGTAAGTTTATGCATCCTTTAATTGTGTCCTTGGGACACTTTCCCATTCAATGCCCTGATCACACACAATGTGAGAAAATGCTAATCGGATCTTGGGAAGTTGGTTTACATATACTTACTGCATGATTGGCTGGAACAGTAAACTGATGGAACCCAAAGATTGGATGAGCCAGTATCAAAGATGACAGTGAAAGACTGTGGCGGGGTTCCGATGCTGATTGTTCCATAATAAGACATCTGTCAGAATATTTTGCAGATGAAACAAGGTAAGTTACAATTTATGAAGAGTTGCTGCACTAAATTTCAGTATATATAGAAACACTGAGGAGATTTTCCTGTTCCTGTGTTCAGGTGTATTTATTGGACTGTCTAGGTGCAGGTCATAGAAGCAAATTAGATTGGAAGGACTGTATAGGGTTTGTCTGGTTTTCCTGAGCATGCGGCACCTGGCAATCTGTACACCCAGTCACAGAAACAGAAAGTTCAGTATGATTGAGGACGGAGGGTGTTTTGGTCCCCTGGCCGTTGTTACAAGCACAGCAATAGTTAACACGTATGCACCAACAATGCCCATCTCCCTGGCACTACTGTCAACCTCAGGCTGTTGCTGTCTTGCGTGACTGCCGGCCCGCCACCAAATTTGGCAAAACCAAAGCCATCTTCTTTGATTCAAGCTGGGACACCTGACCAGATCCTTCAATCTTCTCAGCTGTCCACCAAGCCGAACTAGGCGCTGTACAACTTTGTGTTGTGCTCAACTTTGACTTGACGTTCTTATCCCATATGGTCATCACCAAGACAGCTCATGCTACTCACTTCACCTTACCTCTCTCTCTCATAGGTACAAAATCCCTAATCCATGCCTTCATCACCTGGAGTATCGAATTCTCAAATGCATCCACTCTCTAATCTTCACAAGCTTTGGTTAGTTCAGAGCTTTGCAACTGAGCCTTCCTGAGTGCTCATCACCTCTGTCCTTATCACGACTATCCTGCCTGCCAGCTGGTTGGCTTCCTCATCCTTGTTTTCAAATCAATTCAGTCCCACTCCACTATATCTGAGTGATCGTCAGCAAATATATAATCCCGGACCACAGACTTCACACCTCAAGGGAGTGGAGAACAAGCAATACTTCAGAATTAAAACTGGTAGTGGGGGGGGTTATCTCTCTGCAATTGATGGAGCAGTTAAAATGAAGTGGCAGCATTTGCCACTCTGCTCCTGCCAATCTCTAGTGGTTTGCACATGACGCACACGGGAGTTCAATAGTATTTTAACCTCTCCTGAGTGGAGGGTCTACCCTGGCTGCCTCAACAGGTAAAGCTGTCGGGACGTCAGCTGTCATCCCAGCTGTAAGATGCTTGCCACACCACTTCCCTCCCATACTTAGCTTGCTAGCAGGCGGGCATTGGGCCTCCTGATCTTCACCCTGATGCCCCCCCTCCCACTGCCCCCACCCCTCCTCCGCCACCAGCCAGCTGCCGCTTACCACCAAACGAGTACCGGAGGTTAAAATCCGCCTGGCCCCTGATTCCAACATCCCAGGCGGAACTGCCATCTGTCCCCACAGGTTTCCTGACGAGAGTTCAAATCAGCCCTAAAGGCAATTCTTTCGGTCACTTTGCTGCAGTTCTTTGAGATTTTCACCACAAACTGTTTCACCTCACTACCCTTCCCCTCCGCCCACCCCCACAAGAGCACCTAAAAGCCTAGCTCTTCCACTGCAATCTTTTATTTTTTATTTTTTTTGATTTAGAGATACAGCACTGAAACAGGCCCTTCAGCCCACCGAGTCTGTGCCGACCATCAACCACCCATTTATATTAATCCTACACTAATTCCATATTCCTACCACATCCTCACCTGTCCCTATATTCCCCTACCACCTATCTATACTAGGGGCAATTTATAATGGCCAATTTACCTACAAGTCTTTGGCATGTGGGAGGAAACCGGAGCACCCGGAGGAAACCCATGCAGGCACAGGGAGAACTTGCAAACTCCACACAGGCAGTACCCAGAATTGAACCCGGGTCGCTGGAGCTGTGAGGCTGCAGTGTTAACCACTGTGCCACTGTGCTTAATCTTTGCTGTTTCTCCCCCATCTAAATTATTCATAGATGTTCTTCGACATCGGGGGTGTCATATCAATGCAAACGGGTATAGCTGCATTGAGTTTTCATTTCTAGAGAAAAATATACAGATCTAGATTACTCACCTTGTAGAAACCTTCCAGCAGAAATTCAAAGCTTTTTACCAACTTTTCTTATTTAGAATTCTTACAATGCTAAATATGATTTTTCATTATATTCATGCAATATTTTATCCATCAAGTCACATAACCTAGGCTTTGTGGTCCTGGAGAATTACTCGATACTAAAACTTGCCTTGACTATCACATAATGGAGGGATAATTTTAACCTCGGCCGATGGTGTGAAATGGGTAAAGTTGAATCAGCCACGCCATTGTAAACCTGTCTCGATTTTAACTTCCATTGACTTCAGTGGAAGCAAAAATCAGAAGAGGGGTAGAACAGGTATTCAATCTGATATTACCTGATTTGCGCCAAAAGTAAGAATTACCCCCAAGCTCCCAAAAACAATGCAAAGCCATGGAGGTCCTTCGAGCTTCCTTCGATCTTGACTCCCACTGGGATTGGTAAAGCTTCCCCTAAATTTCCTCCTGAATTTGTTCCTTTTGCCTCAGCAAAAGTGACCAAGATTACTTACGTCTAAGTAGTTGATAAGTGGCTCGGTTGAAGCCAGGGTGTTGAAGGGCCCTGCATATTTGGTATATGGATTGTATGGGTGATTATTCAGAAATTCCCCAAGTAATCCACGTTCTTCAAGAGCCTGGCGGGCAGATTTACCTTTCCTCAGGGAAATTCTGTGAACATAAACAGGATACACAGTAGGGGATGAATCAACATTGTGAACGACACGTCCAACTCTTTTAACTAAACTGCAGAATACAGATGAGCATTGTAATGACGGTTAAAAATACCAGTTACAAAAGAGCCTACTTTAAAACAGCAATTTCTTACTTGTTAATTGAACTTCGTACGTAAAGAAGAAAGAAAAGGAGTTTGGCCGTGATGTTAGCTCAGGGACAGATTGGTGTATTGGGCTGGAGGAATCCAGGCAGAGAGTGGCTAATTTACATGCCTAGGCTGAGAGAGATTTAAACTCCAGGGCCTCATTTACATATTCAGGGCCAAATCCTGTTCCCCTCCCAACTTTGGGTTTCATGGTGGTTGGGTGGGGGGTGGGGGGGGGGTGGCGGCTAGAGAATTGGAGCGGCAATGGCCACCACGGAACCCCATGCCAGGATTGCTGGTTCCAATCTTACCTGGGGTGGCAAAGCTCTGTGGTGGCACCTCCGCCATTCTGCAACAAGATCCTATTTCAAATATGGTACCTTTTTGCATCCATTTCAATGCAGAGAAGGGGTCAACTCTGCATTGTGTGTAATAATGTGGGGGGAATGGGGCAATTCCGCATTATTTATGGATGGGGACGGGGGCAACTCTGCATTTGGATACACTGTTTGCCGCTTTTCAAGATGGCGCCAGCACCTGCTCCTGCATCAGGTGACATTGTTCCCGGCGTTGCCAATCCCACTCCCGCCACATGATTGGGGGGTGCGGCCACCGTCATCATGGTCCGCGGCCGCGTGGGTTACGTGCGGGATGGCCACCATGTCCCGCCCTCATCACTGCTCCCGGTGGCAGGACTGCAAAATCCAGCCCTCGGATTCGGACTGCCACTCAAATCCGATAGGGAATCACTTCCTGGTTAACAGGCAGCTGCGGGAATTCGGGAGGCAGGAGGCTGTTGCCAGGGACCCACAGGAAAGGTTCCTGACAGTCAAGTAAGCAGTGAGGGTGGGTGAGGCGAGGTGGTTGGGGGCTAGTGTGGTCCAATGGTGGTCACAACCGGGGAGTAGGGGTCAAGGACGCTGAGGGCAGGGGAGGGTTGGTTTCTTTGTGAGGCTCAGAATAGCAATCCTGCTTCTGGGTCAAGTGGATACTTGACACTTAAAAAGTAAAAACTTACCTTAATGGGCCTCGGTGAGTATGACTATGTCAGGCTGTTACTTGACTAGTCTGTGGGACAGCTCTCCCAACTTCGGCACAAGTCCCCAGATGTTAGTAAGGAGGACTTTGCAGGGTCTACAGGGCTGGGTTTGCCATGGTCGTTTCCGGTGCCTAGGTCGATGCCGGGTGGTCCGTCCGGTTTCATTCCTTATTGACTTTGTAGCAGTTTGATACAACCGAGTGGCTTGGAGTCGGCCATTCAGTCCCTCAAGCCTGCCCCGCCATTCAATAGATCATGGCTGATCTGTCCCAGGCCGCAACTCTTCCTTCGGGCCTGCTCCACATAACCTTCGACTCCCCGAGATTTCAAAAAATCTATCTACCTCCTCCTTAAATACATTTAGTGATCTAGCTTCCACAACTCTATGAGGTAGAGAATTCCAGAGATTCACCACCCTCTGAGAGAAGAAATTCCTTTGCATCTCAGTTTTAGATGTGTGACCCCTTATTCTGTAACTATGTCCCCTAGTTCGAGACTCCCCCACCAGTGGAAACATATTCTCAACATCTAAAATAAAAGCAAAATACTGCAGATGCTGGAAATCTGAAATAAAAACAAGAAATGCTGGAAATACTCAGCAGGTCTGGCAGCATCTGTAGAGAGAGAAGTAGAGTTAACATTTCAGGTCAGTGACCCTTCACCCTGACCTACCTGTGACTCCAGACCCACAACAATGTGTTTGACTCTTACATGCCCTCTGAAATGGCCTAGCAAGACACTCAGTTGTATCTAACTGCTACAAAGTCAATAAAAAAGAATGAAACTGGATGGACCACCCGGCATTGACCTAGGCACCGGATATGACAATGGCAAACCCAGCCCCGGCAAAGTCATCCTTACTAACATCTGGGGTCTTGTGCCAAAGTTGGGAGAGCTGTCCCACAGACTAGTCAGCAACAGCCTGACATAGTCATACTCATGGAATCACACCTCCCAGACACTGCCATCACCATCCCCAGGTATGTCCTGTCCCACTGGCAGGACAGACCTAGCAGAGGTGGCGGCACAGTGGTGTATAGTCAGGAGGGAGTTGCCCTGGGAGTCCTCAACATTTACTCTGGACCCCATGAAGTCTCATGGCATCAGGTCAAACATGGGCAAGGCAACCTCCTGCTCATTACCACCTACTGCCCTCCCTCAGCTGATGAATCAGTACTCTTCCATGTTGAACAGCACTTGGAGGAAGCACTGAGGGTGGCAAGGGTGCAGAATGTACTCTAGCTGGGGGACTTCAAAGTCCATCACCAAGAGTGGCTCGGTAGCATCACTGCTGGCCGAGTCCTAAAGGACATAGCTGCTAGACTGGGCATGCGGCAGGTGGTGAGGGAACCAACAAGAGGGAAAAACTTACTTGACCTTGTCATCACCAATCTGTCCATGACAGTATTGGTAGGAGTGACCACCGCACAGTCCTTGTGGAGATGAATTTTCGCCCTCACATTGAGGATACCCTCCATCGTGTTGTGTGGCACTACCACTGCTAAATGGGATAGATTTCGAACAGATCTAGCAATACAAAACTGGGCATCCATGAGGCACTGTGGGCCATCAGCAGCAGCAGAATTGTACTCAACTACAATCTGTAACCTCATGGCCCGGCATATCCCCCACTCTACCATTACCATCAAGCCAGGAGACCAACCCTGGTTCAATGAAGAGTGCAGGAGCCAGGAGCAGCACCAGGCATACCTCAAAATGAGGTGTCAATCTGGTGAAACTACAACATAGGACTATCTGCATGCCAAACTGCAAAAGCAGCATGCGCTAGACAGAGCTAAGTGATCCCATAGCCAAGCGATCAGATCGAAGTTCTGCAGTCCTGCCACATCCAGCCATGAATGGTGGTGGACAATTAAACAACTAACTGGAGGAGGTGGCTCCACAAATATCCCCATCCTCAATGATGGGGGAGCCCAGCACATCATAGAGTCATAGATTTATACAGCACAGAAACAGGCCCTTTGGCCCATCGTGTCTGTGCCGGCCATCAAGCACCCAACTATTCTAATTCCATTTTCCAGCACTTGGCCCATGGCCTTGTATGCTATGGCATTTCAAGTGCTCATCTAAATACTTCTTAAATGTTGTGAGGGTTCCTGCCTCTACCACCTCTTCAGGCAGTGCGTTCCAGATTCCAACCACCCTTTGGGTGAAAAGATTTTTCCTCAAATCCCCTCTAAACCTCCTGCACCGTACCTTAAATCTATGCCCCCTGGTTATTGACCCCTCTGCTAAGGGAAAAATGTTTCTTCCTATCTACCCTATCAATGCCCCTCATAATTTTGTATACCTCAATCACGTCTCGCCTCAGCCTTCTCTGCTCTAAGGAAAACAACCCCAGCCTTTTCAGTCTCTCTTCATAGCTGAAATGCTCCAGCCCAGGCAACATCCTGGTGAATCTCCTCTGCACCCTCTCCAGTGCAATCACATCCTTCCTATAGTGTGGTGCTGAAGCATTTGCCACAATCTTCAGCCAGAAGTGCCGAGTGGATGATCCATCTCGGCCTCCTCCTGAAGTCCCCAGCATCACAAAAGCCAGACTTCAGCAATTCGATTCACTCCACATGATATCAAGAAACGACTGAAGGGACTGGATACTGCAAAAGCTATGGGCCCTGACAATATTCCAGCAATAGTACTGACGACCTGTGCTCCAGAACTTGCTGCGCCCCTAGCCAAGCTGTTCCAGTACAGCTACAACACTGGCATCTACCTTGCAATGTGGAAAATTGCCCAGGTATGTCCTGTACACAAAAAGCAGGACAAGTCCAACCCGGCCAATTACCGCCCCATCAGTCTGCTCTCAATCATCAGTAAAGTGATGGAAGGTGCCATCAACAGTGCCATCAAACGGCACTTGCTTAGCAATAACCTGCTCAGTGATGCTCAGTTTGGATTCCACCAGGGCCACTCAACTCCTGACCTCATTACAGCCTTGGTTCAAACAAGGACAAAAGAGCTGAACTCAAGAGGTGAGGTGAGAGTGACTGCCCTTGACATCAAGGCAGCATTTGACTGAGCATGGCATCAAGGAGCCCTAGCAAAACTGAGGTCAATGGGAATCAGGGGGAAAACTGTACGCTGGTTGGAGTCATACCTAGCGCAAAGGAAGATGGTTGTGGGTGTTGGAGGTCAATCATCTGAGCTCCAGGACATCACTGCAGGAGTTCCTCAGGATAGTGTCCTAGGCCCAACCATCTTCAGCTGCTTCATCAATGAGCTTCCTTCAGTCATAAGGTCAGAAGTGGGGATGTTCGCTGATGATTGCACAATGTTCAGCACCATTTGTGACTCCTCAGATACTGAACCGGTCTGTGTAGAAATGCAGCAAGACTTGGACAATATCCAGACTTGGGCTGACAAGTGGCAAGTAACATTCGTGTCACACAAGTGCCAGGCAATGACTATCTCCAACAAGAGAGAATCTAACGTTCTCCCCTTGACATTCAATGACATTACCATTGCTGAATTCCCCACTATCAACATTCTAGGGGCTACCATTGACCAGAAACTGAACTGGAGTAGCCATATAAATACCATGGTTACAAGAGCAGGTCAGAGGCTAGGAATCCTGTGGGGAGTAACTCACCTCCTGACTCCCCAAAGCCTGACCACAATCTACAAGGCACAAGTCAGGAGTGTGATGGAATACTCTCCACTTGCCTGGATGGGTGCAGCTCCAACAACACTCAAGAAGCTCAACAGCATCCAGGACAATGCAGCCCGCTTGATTGACACCCCATCTACAAACATTCATTCCCTCCACCACCGATGCACAGTGGCAGCAGTGTGTACCATCTACAAGATGCACTGCAGTAACGCACCAAGGCTCCTTAGACAGCACTTTCCAAACCCGCGACCTCTACCAACTAGAAGGACAAGGGCAGCAAATGGATGGGAACACCACCACCTGCAAGTTCCCCTCCAAGCCACACACCATCCTGACTTGGAACTATATCGCCGTTCCTTCACTTGCTGAGTCAAAATCCTGGAACTCCCTTCCTAACAGCACTGTGGGTGTACCTACCTCACATAGACTGCAGTGGTTCAAGAAGGCAGCTCACCACCGCCTTCTTAAGAGCAATTAGGGATGGGAAATAAATGCTGGCCTGGCCAATGACGCCCACATCCCATGAATGAATTAAAAAAAAAGATTATTTGTGTCCTCATCACAACATGCCTTTCCACCTGTTTTTGTAGGGGGCAGTTAAGAGTCAACCCCATTGCTGTGGGTCTGGAGTCACATGTCGGCCAGACTGGGTAAGGACAGCAGAATTCCATCCCTAAAGGACATAAGACTTGACTAATGGCTGCCTTGATTGTTTAACTGTTGAGCAGTTAGCAGGCCAAAATGAACTGAGTGCTTTCATTGTTTTGGCCATTATCTGAAACTCACACCTTGACATGAGATGTAGCCAGCACGCCTACTATAGTAATAAAAACAAGAAATACTGGAAATACTCTGCAGGTCTGGCAGCATCTGTGGAGAGAGAAGCAGAGTTAACGTTTCAGTGACCCTTCTTCGAAACTATAGTTTCTACTTGCGTTGTTCTGACTAATCTCAACATAAGCTAATCACATGGAAATCTCAGGCAAGTGGTGGAAGGATGTGCACTGTAAACTACAATAATATCTGTTCACACGTGAAAAGACGCACATCAGAAAGTTATGCTAGCCTCTTGGTCGAAACGCAAATACCACCCCACTCACCTTCTGATTAGCCAGCTGCTTTTGCAGTGCTGCTCACTTATTGGCAACTGCACCTGTCAATCAAGATCAGTAACCCTAGTCCGTCACAGACCTGAAATTTTAACTTAATTTCTCTCTCCACAGATCTGCCCTGCAGATTAATTTTCTGTTTTTATTTCAGCATCCACGGTATTTTGCTTTTAATGTGTGCAGGCATTTTGATTCATTATTCCCTTCGCTGCAGGATCTGGCAGGTACGTTTTGGGACATTTGAAAAGCTTTTGGAGGGAGACTTTCAAAGTGGGAGCTAGATTTAATCTATTGATTTTTTGCTAATTGTCTGGGAGGGCGTTCGAGACAGAGAGAGATTTTAAAATCTGATCTTGATCGATTTTTTTTTGTTGCAACTTGAGCGTGAGAGATTTGAAAATTTGAACTTCATGGTATCATAGCTATTACAGAAACATGGCTTAAGGAGGGACGGGAATGGCAGCTCAACGTTCCTGGTTACAGGGTTTTCAGATGTGATAGGGAGGGGGGTTAGAAAGGAGGGGAAGTGGCAATTTTGGTCAAGGAAACTATTACAGCTGTGAGGAGGGATGATATGTTGGAAGGTTCAACAAATGAGGCCATATGGATTGAGCTAAGGAACAAAAAAGGGGCAATCAAACTGCTGGGAGTGTACTATAGACCCCCAAACATTCAGAGGGAGATAGAAGAGCAGATATTTAGGCAAATCTCTGAGAAATGCAAGAACAATAGGGCAGTAGGCGATTTTAGTTATCCCAATAATAACTGGGATAGTTTTAGTGTGAAAGGAATTGAGGGAGCAGAATTCTGGAATGCATTCAGGAGAACTGTCTGTAGCAAGTCCAAGAGGAGAGGGCGCAGTTTTAGACTTAGTTTTAGGAAATGAAGATGGGCAGGAGGAAGGAGTGGCAGTGGGAGAGCATTTTGGTGGTAGTGATCATAATTCAGTCAGTTTTAACATAACTATGGAAAAGGACAGAGATAGAACAGGAGTTCGAGTTCTCAATTGGGGCAAGGTCAATTTTACTAAACTGAGGAGTGATTTAGTGAAAGTGAACTGGAAACAGCTACTTGAAGGTAAATTAGTGTCAGAACAGTGGGAGGTATTCAAAGGGGAGATTCAAGGCATTCAGGGTAAACATGTTCCCACAAAGAAAAAGGGTGAGGCGGCCAAATCTAGACCCCTATGGATGTCAAGGAGCTTACAGGGTAAGATAGGCAGAAAAGGAAAGCTTATGTCCGACACTGAGAACTCAATACTACAGAAAGCCGAGAGGAGTATAGAAAGCTGAGGGGTGAAATCAAAAGGGAAATTAGGAAAGCAAAGCGAGGGCATGAAAGAATATATTGGCAAGGAAAATCAAGGTGAACCCAAAGATGTTATATCAATACATTAAGAGTAAGAGGATAACTAGGGAGAGAGTAGGGCCCATAAAAGACCAGAAAGGTAACCTATGTCTAGGAGCGGAAGATATTGGTGTGGTTCTTAATGAATACTTTGCGTCTGTCTTCACAAAAGAGGGGGATGTTGCAGATATTGTAGTTAAGGAGGAAGAATGTGAAGTATTGGATGTGATAAACATAGGGAGAGAGGAAGTATTAATGGGATTAGCATCCTTGAAAGTTGATAAATCACCAAGGGCAGATGAAATGTATCCTAGGCTGTTAAAAGAAGCAAGAGAGGAAATAGCAGAGGGTCTGACCATCATTTTCCAGTCCTCACTAGATACAGGTGTGGTGCTGGAGGATTGGAGAATTGCTAACGTTATCCCTCTGTTTAAAAAAGGAGTGAAGGATAGACTGAATAATTACAGGCCAGTCAGTCTAACCTCAGTAGTGGGAAAAATATTGGAATCTATTCTGAGAGGCAGGATAAACTGTTACTTAGAAAGGCACAGGTTAATCAAGGATAGTCATCATGGATTTGTTAAGGGAAGATCTTGTTTGACCAACTTGATGGAATTTTTTGAAGAAGTAACAAGGAGGATAGATGAGGGTAGTGCAGTTGATGTGGTCTACGTGGATGTTAGCAAGGCTTTTGACAAGGTCCCACATGGCAGACTGGTTAAAAAAATATAATCCCATGGGATCCAGGGAAATGCAGCAAGGTGGATACAAAATTGGCTCAGTGGCAGGAAACAAAGGGTAATTGCTGACAGGTGTTCTAGCGACTGGATGGCTGTTTACAGTGGCGTTCCGCAGGGCTCAGTACTGGGTCCCCTGATTTTTGTGGTGTATAGTAACGATTTGGACGTAAATGTAGGGGGCATGGTCAAGAAGTCTGTGGATGACACAAAGATTGGCCGTGTGGTAGATAGCGAGGAGGATAGCTGTAGGCTGCAGGAAGATATTGATGGTCTGGTCAGATGGGCAGAAAAGTGGCAAATGGAATTCAACTTGGAAAAGTGTAAGGTGATGCATTTGGGGAGGTCAAACAAGGCAAAGGAATACACGATTAATTGGAAAATACTGAGAAGTGTAGAGGAAGTGAGGGACCTTGGAGTGAATGCCCACAGATCCCTGAAGGTAGCAGGACAGGTCAATAATGTGGTTAAGAAGGCGTATGGAATCCTTTCCTTTATTAGCCGAGGTATAAAATACAAGAGCAGGGAGGTTATGCTGGAACTGTATAACTCATTGGTTAGGCCACAACCTGAGTACTGTGTGCAGTTCTGGTCACCTCATTACAGAAAGGATGTAATTGCACTAGAGAGGGTACAGAGGAGATTTACGAGGATGTTGCCAGGACTGGAAAAATGCAACTATGAGGGAAGATTGGGTCAGCTGGGGTTGTTCTCCTTGGAACAGAGAAGGCTGAGGGGAGATCTGATTGAAATGTACAAAATTTTGAGGTGCCTGGATAGAGTGGAGATGAAGGATCTATTCACCTTAGCAGAGAGGTCAGTGACAAGGAGGCATAGATTTAAAGTGATTGGTAGAAAAATTAGAGGAGAGATGAGGAAAAACTTTTTCACCCAGATGGTGGTGATGGTCTGGAACTCACTGCCTGAAAGGGTAGTTAAGGCAGAGACCCTCAACTCATTCAAAATGAGTCTGGATATGCACTTCAAGTGCCATAATCTGCAGGACCACGGACCAAATGCTGGAAAGTGGGATTGGAATAAGTGGATCGTTTTTCGGCTGGCACAGACACGATGGGCTGAGTGGCCTCTTTCTGTGCCTTAAACGTTCTATGATTTCTATGATCCGGATGGGAAAATATTTCATATGCAAATATTTAAAAGGAAGGAGAACCGAAAGCTATCTCGTACTGATCCTGTTTGATAGAAAATGCAGGACAAAGAAACAATACCAACGGATGGAAATTGAGAAACATAGATCCAGATAAAATAATAATTTCCTACCTGATTAAACACTCAGAGAGCTGAAAGCAGGTGAGGGCAATGACCAGCCACTTCATCTTGTCTGGCTCTTCTCAAGATGTTTGTGAAGTTTGTGACTGGTCTGCCCATTTTTATACTGATCAGAGCCAACCCTATTCCATTGTCCAAAGAGTCAAATAATGTCAATTGCTAAAAATATCACTTTGTTATTGTCATAACTAAGTCCTTATGGAAGGGCAGACTCAGGCTACGTGTTATTTGATAATTATCAGCTGATAACTTTTGACAATCAGACATTTTAAATGTCAAGCTTAAAGAGTAAGGACTTAGAACTGATAAAAAGGCCACGTGTGTATTTATAAAACAAAATAACATTTAATTCTTGCGATTTGAACTTGTGCTTTAGTTGATCAACTTGTTTGGCACTTAGACTGTATTATGATTATGGAAACCTAGAGCATGTTTCAAGGGTAAGAAACATAGGTGGCAAATTGTTTCTTTATATGAGATTAAAAAAGAGAAAGATCTGCATTTAGATGGCACCTTTCATGACCACAGGATGTCCCAAAGTGCTTTACAGCCAATGAAGTCCTTTTTAACTGTAGTCACTGTTGTAATTAGGGTAGCAGAGTCATTTGAGACCTCAGGGGGTGATCGTCCTTGCCCTTTTGTGAGTCATCCCAGGCCCAGGTAAGGGTCCCATGCTCAGAAATATGAGCCATGGCCAGCGGCAGAACCAGTGAATTTTCAGTGGCGATGTGCTAGAACCTCAAGGGACAGCAGCTGTTTACAGGCAGAGGATCCTTCGGGAACAGTACTTGTAGTTCCTGTAGAGCGCACAAGAGGAAGGAAACAGGAAACCATCTCATGTACTTTCTCCCTAGTCACATTGCTCATTTCTCATGATAGTTCAAAAAATGTGAGTCTCTTACGAGCAACTGAAGAGGAAAGCGCAGGACCATGAGACCTGGAGAAATGAGCAGAGGATCTGCCCTTGGGCAGTTCACCACCATCAATACCACTGTTGTGATGCAGGAAACACAGCAGCCAATTTGCACAAAGCAAACTCCCACAAACAGCGACGTGATAATCACCAGATAATCTGTTTTTGTGATGTTGCTTGAGGGATAAATGTTGTCCAGGAGACCAAGGATAACTGCCCTGCTCTTCTTTGAAATAGTGCGATGGGATATTTTACATCCACCTGAGAGGGCAGACGGGGCCTCGGTTTAATGTCCCATCTAAAAGCCGGCACCTCCAACACTCCCTCAGCACTAGAATGTCACCTTTTGCGCTCAAGCTCTGGAGTAAGGCTTAAACGTTGTGACTCAGAAACAACAGTGCTACCAACTGAGCCACAACTTTGTTTTTTATTTGTTTGTGGGATGTGGGCGTCACTGGCTAAACCAGCATTTATTGCCCATCCCTAACTGCCCTTGAACTGAGAACTGTGTGACTTGCTAGGCCATTTCAGAGGGCATTTAAGAGTCAACCACATTGCCTGTGGGCCTGGAGTCACATGTAAGCCAGACCAAGTAAGGACAGCGGATTTCCTTCCCTAATGGACATTAGTGAACTAGATGGGTTTTTAAAACAATCGACAATGGTTTCATGGTCACCATTTAGACTAGCTTTTAATTCCAGATTTAATAATTGAATTCAAATTTCACCATCTGCTGTGGTGGGATTTGAACCCGTGTTCTTATGTTTTTAATGTCGTCTATTATTTCTAGTGGTATGACCTGGGGCTGTAACAGTAACATCCCTGTGCAACCCGGATCAGGTATTCATATGTTTCGCATGTGTATCTCTTCAATATTTCTGAAGGTGGTCAAAGTTAAACTAGGTGAGGCAAGTTTTGGTTTGGATTTTGGAGCTGCTAATTTTGCCATAAGGTAAAACGTACAGAGTAATAGATATGATCAGAGATACTTAGTTCAGTCGGTACTGGGCAATGAAAATGATGAAAGCATTCAATAGAGTTGGATACAGAGAAACTTTTTTTTGGTGGGGGGTTGGTGCGGAATCCAAACATAATCTTAATACCAGAACTAAACCACTTAGGAGTGAAATCAGGCTGCGCTTTTACACAATGGGAGTGAAAATATGGAATTCTTACCCCCACCAACTCCCCAGCTACAAAATGCTCTGCCTGCTGGGCCAATTGAAATTTTCAGAAGTGAGACGGATGACTTTCAGTTCGGTAAGGGTATAAGGGATATGGAGAAATGGTAGGTAAATGGAGTTTAGTCATGATCTAACTGAATGTCAAAATCGGCTCGAAGGGCTGAATGGCCTACTCCTGTTCCAATCTGCTTGTGTCCCCAGAGCATTAGCCTGGGCTCTGGATCACTAGTCCAGTCCACTCTGTCACTGCCTCCCCAAGAGCATGAGGAGTGACATTACGATTTACTTAGTTACTTATTTACTCAATCCTTTTGCCAATGGAAACAGTTTCTCCCTATCTACGCTGTCCAGGTCGCTCACCATTTTGAACACCTCTGTCAAATCTTCTCTTCATCTTCTCTTCTCCAAGGAGAACCGCTTCTTCAATCTATCCACATAACTGAAGTTCTTCATCCCTGAAACCATTCTCGTGAATCTTTTCTGCACCCTCTCTAATGCCCTAACATCCTTCCTAAAACGTGTTGCACAGAATAGGACACAATATTTCAGTTGAGGCTGAATAAGTGTTTTATGCAGGTTTATCATAACTTCCTTGCTTTTGTACTCTATGCCCCTATTTATAAAGCCTAGGATCCCATATGCTTTATTAATCACATTCTCAACCTTCCCTACTGCCTTCAATGATATGTGCACATATACCCCCAGATCCCTTTGTTCCTACACTTACTTTAGAATTGTACCTTTATTTTATAATGTTTTTCCTCATTCTTCCAACCAAAACGAATCACTTCATACTTCTCTGCATTAAATTTCATCTCCCACAAGTCTGCCCATTCCACTAATCTGTCTATGTCCTATAATCTATTGCTATCCTCCTCACAGTTCAAAATACTTCCAAGTTTTTTGTCATCTGCAAATTTTGAAATTGTGACCTGCACACTCAAGTCTAGGTCATTTATATATATCACGAAAAGCAGTGGCCTAACACATAACCCCTGGGGAACCACACTATATACCTTCCTCCAGTCCGAAAAACTACCATTCACCACTACTCTCTGTTTCCTGTCACTCAGCCAACGTTGTATCTATGTTTCCACTGTCCCTTTTATTCTAACTTTGCTGACAAAGCTGTTATGTGGCACTTTATCCTCATTAACCCTCTCTGTTACCTCATCAAAAACACAAGCAAGTTAGTTAAACATGATTTTCCTTAACAAATCCGTGCTGGCTTTCTTTAATTAATCCACATTTGTCCAAGTGACTGTTAACTTTGTCCCAAGTTATCGTTTCTAAAAGCTTTCCCATCACTGAGGTTAAACTGACTGTCCTGTAGTTGCTGGACTTATTCTTGCACCCTTTTTTGAACAAGGGTGTAACATTTGCAATTCTCCAATCCTCTGGCACCACCCCTGTATCTAAGGAGAATTGGAAGATTCTCGCCAGTGCCTCTGTAATTTCTACCTTCACTTCCCTCAGTATCGTTGGATGCATCTCACCCAGTCCTGGTGACTTATCAACTTTAAGAACAACCAGCCTATCTAAAACCTCCTTTTTATCAATTTTCAGCCCATCCAGTGTCTCAACTACCTCCTCTTTCACTATGACTTGGGCAACATCTTCTTCCATACTAAAGACAGATGCAAAGTATTCATTTAATACCTCAGCCATTCTCTCGGCCTCCATGAGTCCTTTTATGTCCCTAATTGGCCCCACCTCCTTTTACCACCCTTTTACTATTTATATGCCTATGGATTCCCCTTTATGTTAGCTGCCAGTCTCTTCTTATACTCTCTCTTTGTTTCTCTTATTTGTTTTTTCACTTCCTGTCTGAACATTCTGTATGAAGCCTGGTTCTCAATGGTATTATCTGTCATATGCACCCTTTTCCAGCTTCATTTTACTCTCTATCTCTTTCATCATCCAGGGAGCCTTGGATTTGTTTGTCCTACCTCTCCCCCTTTGTGAGAATATACCTTGACTGTACCCGAACTGCTTCCTCTTTAAAGGTAGCCCATTGTTCCATTGCGCTTTTGCCTGCCAATCTGATTCCAATTTACCTGGGCTGGATACGTTCTCACCCTATTGAACTTGGCCCTCCCCCAATTGATTATTTTTACCCTGGTTTCTCCTTGTCCTTTTCGATAGCCAACCTTATGATAATATGATTACTGTCCCCTAAATGTTCCTCCCAAAACACCTACCTGGTGCACCTGACCTTCTGCCTTCACAGTTCATAAACTTTACACTTTACCCCCTTCCCAATATCCCATATACCAATGAGATAACCGTGACCCCGCTCCCCCTCACTGCTCTGAAAAACTTACCTGCTCCCCCCTCCCCACCAGTGTTCCGCCTCGGATCCCCGGACGGGGATCAGAAGGCGAGAGTTTGCCAGCCCACCGGCACCAGTATCACACCAGGACAGACGGCGGGAGCAAGAAGGTAATTTATTCATTTATTTAAATTAATATGCATTTTTAAATTTGGCTCCTGTCGCCGAGTGGTGGGGGGTGGGGGGAGGGGTGCCGCCACGAGGCTTTGCCACTACCGGCAATATCTGGCTGGGCACTCCCGACATTGAGACCCGTGGCAGGCCTCTGCTGGAGGCATTTTTTAGCCACCGCCAGCCATGCCACCCAACATCGGGGGGGGGGGGGGGGGTCTGTAAAATTCACCCCAAAATCTGCCTCAGAATTACCTCTAATGATGTCTTTTGTATTGAAAAAGATTTAGTTTAATTCTGAAACCACTTATCAGAATCAACTGCTGGAAGAGGGGGCGGCCGAATAAATGCTCATTGATTACAATATTAGACAATTGATTCCCAATTGATTTATTCCCAGTATTGATTGAGGATTTTGTGATTTTGAGATGATGCAGGGAGGGGCTGTTCCTAGTCACCTGCCAGAAGTTATTTCCAATCCTGAAGTTTCGCTAAAGGAGCAACTGATTTTTCATGGGATTGCGGGCGGATTGATCATAATGAAAAATTGTCCTTGAACAAAGTTATTCTGCCAATTAATCACTAATATTATCCCTGCACCTCGATGAGTTATCTTTGAGAGCAATTCACAATTTTCTTTTACACGTCCCCATTCTAATTGTTCGTTTCAACTTCACTTTCTAATCACTAATCTGAGTGAATTAAAGTAAATAGAGACCAGAAAGCAACTATTGATTGTATTGTGCCAATAATCTTTTCAATGAGACGTTAGACCAAGGTTCTGTCCACTTTCTCAGATGGATGGAATTAAAAAAAATCACAAGGAGTTATTCAAAGGAGTGCATGGAGGTCACCTGGTGTCCTGACCAGCATTCTTCCCTCGATCATCACCACTAAAAATTGAATGGTCATTCATTCATTTGCTGTTTGTGGGAGCTTTCTGTGCACAAAGTAATGGCTGTATATAGCTTCAGAAAAACATTTGCACATCCTGAGGATGTGATAAAATGCTACTTAAATTTAAATTCTTTTGTTACTTTAGTGAACATTTTGGTAATGTTTCCACAAATAAATTTAGTGGAACTTACCAGCAAGTGAGCACCATACACACATGGAGATGACACAGCGACTCACCTGACTAGAGTAAGTCAAAATGATTAGATGTGCTGCCTTCATGAGGGGTCCTCGTGACTCCCTCCCGTTGCTGTTGGGACCAATTAGAAGATATAAGACGCATATTTGCAGACTGCACACGTCCACAAGGGCTGCCTGGTTCCCTAACAGACTTGTAAATTACCCTTCACTCAGCTATTGAATGAGTAGGACACTTAAAGCTCTTATTTTGACTGGGCGGGGTGGGTGGGTGCGGCAGACTAATGCACTTGACACAATCACAATAAAAACAGTTCCAAATATGATAACTGTTATTTGTTTTGCTGAGGTTATTATAGTTTGTTGGATTGATAGGTAAGACAACTATAGAGTCATAGAGAGATACAGTACTGAAACAGGCCCTTCAGCCCACTGAGTCTGTGCCAACCAACAACCCATTTATACTAATCCTACATTAATCCCATATTCCCTACCACCTACCTACACTAGGGGCAATTTACAATGGCCAATTTACCTATAAGTCTTTGGCTGTGGGAGGAAACCAGAGCACCTGGTGGAAACCCACACAGTCACAGGGAGGACTTGCAAACTCCACACAGACAGTACCCAGAACCAAACCCAGGTTGCTGGAGCTGTGAGGCTGCGGTGCTAACCACTGTGCCACTGTGCCACCCTGAAGATATAGAGACAAAACATTTCCTAGCAACAATAAGTCAGCTCAGTTATTTTTCTTATCACTTTCTATATAATTTTCTGCATTGGTAAATATTTCTATAGGCTATATTGGTGCAGGTAATTGGACAATCGGGTGAATGATGGGACCAACAATAGATCTCCCTATCCATTGAAATTTAAGGATGATAAAGCTATTGGGCGGCACAGTGGCGCAGTGGTTAGCACTGCAGCCTCACAGCTCCAGGGACCCGGGTTCGATTCCGGGTACTGCCTGTGTGGAGTTTGCAAGTTCTCCCTGTGTCTGCGTGGGTTTTCTCTGGGTGCTCCGGTTTCCTCCCACAAGCCAAAAGACTTGCAGGTTGATAGGTAAATTGGCCATTATAAATTGTCACTAGTATAGGTAGGTTGTAGGGAAATATAAAAACAGGTGGGGATGTTTGGTAGGAATGTGGGATTAGTGTAGGATTAGTATAAATGGGTGGTTGATGTTCGGCACAGACTCGGTGGGCCGAAGGGCCTGTTTCAGTGCTGTATCTCTAATCTATAGAGAAATGGCAGAGAAGGAAATAGGTTAAAATGGAGTCAAATAAGATACATCAAGAATAATAAATAGAGGAAAAGAAAAATTGGATTAAGAGAGAAAAACAGAAAAGGAAAGCAAAAATTAAAACATGTAAACTTTTTAAAAACTCTAGGAACAATACACTAAATGCAACAATGAGACTCCACGACTATAGTTGTTCCCTCATTTTCTCAAAATTGTCCAGCAGTTTATGATAATTCTCAACCTTTTTCTCTTGTTAGTGCAAGTTGTTGGGTTATTTACATACAAATAACAGTGAGCACATTAAACTCGGCATTATTTTCCCAGAAAAATTCTAGAGTCGATGTTAATGCATTGGATTGCATTGCTGCAGGGAGGAGTCAACAGACACTATTGCATCTCTTAAGGAAAGCGGTGATAAAAATATAAAGCAGAGGAAAATACAGGGTTCTGGGGAGACAACAAAGAGCCAGTGCATCTTCTTTCCAAGTATTATGTATCAGACTTGTGGTAGCACTCTCACTTCACTGTCAGAAGGTCTTGGGTTCAAGCCTTATCTAGAAACTTGAACATATAGTCTGGGCTGACACGTCAGTGAAGTATCGAGGTGGTACTACACAGATGCCATCTTAGGGGGGCAAGATGAGCTTAGGAGTGCTCCCAATGTCCTCGTCAACATTTATCCCTTGACCAACATCATTAAAATAGATTATTTGGTCATTTATTTGAATGCTATTTGTGAGATCATGCTCTGGGCAAATTAGTTACCATGTTTCCTTGCATAACAACAGTAATTACACTTTAATAAGGGCATTAATGGCTGGGAAGCACTTTGGGATATCCCGAGGACTTGAAACAACAATAACTTATATCTATGTAGCACCTTGAATGTAGTAAAACATCCCATCAATGCTTCACAGCTAAATAACTGCAAACTCTCTTTCTTATAAGTCTCTACGACTTGATGGTAGAAAATTATGTAGAAATAGTAAGAAAACTGAGACAACATCATTATTGCTAGCAAGTATTTTGTTTCCATGGTTGTCTTAACTCTCTGGTGCACAATGTATCTAAACACAAAATGAACGCCTTTGCTAATGAGAAAGGTCCTGCTTCATGTTCAGCTGCCTTATCAAATAATTAGTCGATAAGGTGTACTTATTAACGATTATGATTTGATGATTGATAAAGCATTCATGAATTGTACTCACGAAGTTGATAAGCATGTTTTTGATTAGACATTCCTCGTGATGTTGAATGTCCTTGAAACTATTAAACCACAGTTTAAAATAATTAATCCTTCAGCTTATTGAGTATTTCACCAGGATTCCCAAGGGCTTGGTTAATTTAATTGAATTCTTTGAGGAAATTAATGTGGTCTACTTTGACTGAATTGGTGTAGAACAAGCATCAAAATTTTCTGATGGTGCTAAACTAGGAGGCAGGGCAAACCTGCGAGACAGGAGACTCGTCTAGGACAAAACATTTTATTCTGGGTTCTTCTACTTCTTTGGCCTCCTTGTCTCGAGAGACAATGGGTAAGCGCCTGGAGGTGGTCAGTGGCTTGTGAAGCAGCGCCTGGAATGGTGAGAAAGCCCAATTCTAGAGTGACAGACTCTTCCACAGGCGCTGCAGATAAAATTGGTTGTCGGGGCTGTTACACAGTTGGCTCTCCCCTTGCGCTTCTGTGTTTTTACCTGCCAACTACTAAGTCTCTTCGACTGTCCACTCTTTAGCCCCGCCTTTATGGCTGTCCGCCAGCTCTGGTGATCATTGGCAACTGACTCCCACGACTTGTGATCAATGTCACTGGACTTCATGTCGCGTTTGCAGACGTGTTTAAAGCGGAGACATGGACGGCCGGTGGGTCTGATACCAGTGACGAGCTGCTTGGGGATCCTGCCATCTTCCATGCGCCTCACATGGCGAAGCCATCTCAAGCGCCACTGGCTCAGTAGGGTGTATAAGCTGGGGTTGTTGGCCGCCACGCGGACTTCTGTGTTGGAGATACGGTCCTGCCACCTGATGCCAAGGATTCTCCGGAGGCAGCAACGATGGAATGAATTGAGACGTCGCTCTTGACTGACATACGCTGTCCAGGCCTCGCTGCCGTAAAGCAAGGTACTGAGGACACAGGCTTGATACATGCGGACTTTTGTGTTCCGTGTCAGTGCGCCATTTTCCCACACTCTCTTGGTCAGTCTGGACATAGCAGTGGAAGCCTTTCCCATGTGCTTGTTGATTTCTGCATCGAGAGACAGGTTACTGGTGATAGTTGAGCCGAGGTATGAGAACTCTTGAACCACTTCCAGAGCGTGGTCGCCGATATTGATGATCCTGTCCCATGATGTTCATTTTCTTGAGGCTGATGGTTAGGCCAAATTCATGCAGGCAGCCGCAGTCCTATCGATGAGTCTCTACAGACACTCTTCAGTGTGGGATGTTAATGCAGCATCGTCAGCAAAGAGGAGTTCCATGATGAGGACTTTCCGTACTTTGGTCTTCGCTCTAAGACGGGTAAGGTTGAACAACCTGCCTCCTGATCTTGTGTGGAGGAAAATTCCTTCTTCTGAAGACTTGAACGCATGTGAGAGCAGCTGGGAGAAGAAGATCCCAAACAGTGTAGGTGCAAGAATACAGCCCTGTTTCACGCCACTCAGGATAGGAAAGGGGTCTGATGAGGCGCCGCTATGTTGAATTGTGCCTTTCATATTGTCATGGAATGAGGTGAAGATACTTAGTAGCTTTGGTGGACATCCGATCTTTGCGAGTAGTCTGAAGAGACCACGTCTGCTGACGAGGTCAAAGGCTTTGGTGAGATCAATGAAAGCAACTTAGAGGGGCATCTGTTGTTCTCGGCATTTCTCCTGTAGCTGGCGAAGGGAGAACAGCATGTCAATGGTGGATCTCTCTGCTCGAAAGCCACACTGTGCTCAGCCAGCTTCTGGAGCCTGTTTAAAGCGACCCGAGCAAAGACTTTCCCCACTATGCTGAGCAGGGAGATTCCACGGTAGTTGTTGCAGTCACCGCGGTCACCCTTGTTCTTATAGAGGGTGATGATATTGGTATCACGCATGTCCTGTGGTACTGCTCCCTCATCCCAGCACAGGCAAAGCAGTTCATGGAGTGCTGAGAATATAGCAGATTATTTCAGGGGTAATGCCATCCTTCCCAGGGGCTTTCAAACGCAGCTTCCACAGTGCGGACTGCAACACCGACCACTCCCTGGTGTGCAGCAAGGTTAGACTCAAACCAAATAAGCTACATCACTCCAAGCAGAAGGGCCGCCCGCGCATCAACACTAGCTGCATTGAGGGCGGTCTGAGTGACAAGATTTTCCCTGGAGTACAGTTCTAGGCAGTGCTCCACCCAGCGGTCCATGAATTTCTTATCCACAGCTGTGACATAAGTTTCTAAATTCAATTGTAACAGGCCTTCAAAACACTCCTACAGGGGATGCAGAGACTAAGTGGGCCCACATCAGAGGCGCCATCTATGAGTCAGCAATGACCACCTTTGGCAAACGTGTGAAGCGGAATGCAGATTGGTTTCAATCTCACTTTGAAGAGCTGGAACCTGTCATAGCTGCTAAGCGCATTGCACTGTTGAACTACAAGAAAGCCCCCAGCGAGTTAACATCTGTAGCACTTAAAGCAGCCAGAAGCGCCGCACAAAGAACAGCCAGGCGCTGTGCAAAAGACTACTGGCAACACCTATGCAGTCGTATTCAGCTGGCCTCTGACACTGGAAACATCAGAGGAATGTATGATGGCATTAAGAGAGCTTTTGGGCCAACCATCAGGAAGATCGCCCCCCCTCAAGTCTAAATCAGGGGACACGATCACTGACCAACACAAGCAAATGGAACGCTGGGTGGAGAACTACCTAGCACAGTACTCCAGGGAAAATGTTGTCACTGAGACCGCCCTCAATGCAGCCCAGTCTCAGCCTGTCATGGATGAGCTGGACGAACAGCCAACAAAATCAGAACTCAGTGATGCCATTGATTCTCTAGCCAGTGGAAAAGCCCCTGGGAAGGATGGCATTATCCCTGAAATTCTGGGTTAGAGGTCATATAAATGGCAAACCTGGGATAATGGGGATAAATGTAAAGCCATAAGTTTTGTGGAAAGGAACAGACAATGCAAATATAATTGTAAATTCTCAATGGAGTAGAGGAACTGAAGGGTTTCAGAAAGTCACAGGTAGAAAAGCCATAATGAGGGGAAATATGATTCTGAATTTTATATATACTGAGGCACCGAATGCAAATGCAAGGCAGTGACAAATCTGTCCAAAATATTAGGTGACAGTTGGAATAAAGCTTTGAGAACTCAATTATAGAAAAGTAATTGGAGGCATGGCTAAAATACAATTTAGATCCAGTAGAATGGCACCTTGGATGAGAACATATATTTATAAGAGACTTGAAGAAACTACATTGGACCCACCAGGAAGGTTAAAAGGTTCAACATTTTGGAAAGGACTTGAGAAGTTACAGAGAGAATGATTATTTCCACTGGTTAGTGAACCTGTAGGACTGGAGGATGAATTGAGTACCCCAAGTAAAATAAAGAAGTAGGTTTGAAGGACATTTTTGCACAAAAGGTGATATGCGTGCCACAGGGTTGTTTTAAGCAACAGAATGAGCTCTGAACTGTCAGCTGTAGCTTAATTGGTAGTCCCCTTGTCTCTGAGGCAGAAAATTGCAGGTTCAACTCCCACTCCAGGATTTGTAACACAAAAATCTCGGCTTGCACTCTAGTGCAGGATTGAGGGAGTGCTGCACGGTCAGAGGAGCTCTACCCTCTCAGATAACATAAAAGATCTCATGACCTTATTTTGAACAAGAGCAGGGACCCTTGGCATCTTGGCCAACATTTATCCCTCAATCAACATCACAACAACAAATGATCTGGTCATTATCACACTGCTGTTGGTAGGAGCTTGCTGTGTGCAAATTGACTGCTGCATTTCCTACATCACAACAGTGACACTTCAAAAGAACTTCATTGGCTGGAGGACCTCCGGTGGTCCTGAAAGGCACTATATAAATGCAAGTCTTTCTTTTTATGTTGCCAGTGATTTCCTTAGTTTTACGATGGAATGTTGCTAGGGCACCAAAGTTATCCATTGCAGACCTAGCCCAACATCTTTCATCGCAGCCTGGGACTAGAAATACAATAAGGTGCACACAGCTACCGGAGTCTTGGTCTAGAGGGCACAAGAGCATTTCAATGAAAATGCGCCACATCTGGTTCACTAATGTCCTTTAGGGAAGGAAATCTGCTGCCCTTATCTGGCCTGGCCTACATGTGACTCCAGACCCCAAGTAATGTGGTTAACTCTTAAAATGCCCTCTGAAATGGCCCAACAAGATGCTCAGTTGTCAAGGGCAATTAGGAATGCCCACATCCCATGACGCATATAAAACAAGGGATGGAAAGTATAATTTGTCACTAAGTAACAGTAGAAGTTGATCACCCCACTATTTAAGAAGGGAGCGAGAGAAAAAATGGAGTATCTGGAATGAGCTGCCTGAGGAGGTGGTGGAGGCAGAAACAGTAGCGACATTTAAGAGGCATCTGGATAGGTACTTGAATGAGCAAGGCTTGGAGGGATATGGAATTAATGCAGGCAGGTGGGATTAGTATAGATAGGCATTATGGTCGGCATGGACGAGGTGGGCCGAAGGGCCTGTTTCTATGCTGTACGACTCTACGACTCTATAACTACAGACCTGTTAGTTTGATGTCAGTAGTAGGGAAGATGTTAGAATCTATTATAAAGGATGAGATAACTGGACACTTGGAAAATAATGATATGATTGGGAAGAGTCAACATGGATTTATGGAAGGGAAATCATGTTTGACAAACCTGTTGGAGTTTTTTGAGGATGATACTTGCAGCGTAGATTAAGGAGAACCAGTGGATGTGGTGTATTTGGATTTTCAGAAGGCTTTTGATATGGTTCCACACAGGAGATTAGTAAACAAAATTAGAGCACATGGGATTGGGGGTAATGTACTGCAATGGATTGAAAGAGAAAGCAGAGAATAGGAATAAACAGGTCATTCTCAGGATGGAAGGCTGTTTCTAGTGGGGTACCACAAGGATCAGTGCTTGGGCCACAGCT